>NC_140165.1:111194685-111204685 GCF_963971535.1 Notolepis coatsorum
TGTGATGTTTGTAATTTTGTTTTTAGCGCCTTTGAGTTGCTTTGGTACCATGAGGTGCACGCATAGTCGTAGTACCCTTGAATGAGTGCTCCTGCCAGAGTCTTCAGGGTATTCTTGTTTACCAGAGAGGAGATCCGGTACAAGAATCTAGTTCGTTGGTTGACTTTTTTTATTACATTGGATGCCATTTTGTCACAGGAAAGATTAGCCTCTAGGATGGAACCCAGGTAGGTAATTTCATCTTTCCTTGCGACAATATTGTCACCCACTGTAACTGGAATAGGAAAATGCATGGACTATTAATATATCGCTCCTAGCTTCGTCGTAGTTTATGCAACTGTTGTGCCGTGAACCAAGCCTTCTGATATACATTGCTCTCACTGAGAAGGCAAGGGGATTTATAATTTTAAGCAGCAGTATAAAAAAAGGGTAAAATCGCTAGCTAAAAACTAGCTTCACAGATCAGGTCACCCGACATCACCAGCGTCAGTGCGTTCTCTGAGACATTTAGCGATTTGGCTTTTAGAAATTGGAACGTTAGCAAAACATAAAGTCCCCAAATTCCTGGCATAGGCGTGGGGAACACATTTCTGTGCTTTGTCATAATGGCGTGAACACATGAGAGGTCTATAGCACCTGTGGAAATGAACACAGGTGCCGTATAGGCCTGTACTGGATCTCTGCTTGTTCATGATAATATATTGCTTTTTCAGAAGCTAAATCACAGATTTAGGGCTGAACAAGACCCCTCCCGACACTGATGCATGACTGACCAGGTGAGTCCCATTGAGATTACAAGACATATTTTTCGAGGGAGCCCTGGCCAGCATGAGCAGCAATACAGTGTTGCACAAAAAACATTAAAATCAAACATTAAAGGCGGCTAGGTGGTGTAGTGGGGAAGGCGCTCGCCACCAATGCAGGAGACGCTGGGTTCGAGCCCAGCTTTCATCATTGCTACCAGCTTGGCTGGTCGTTCATACTAACACAATTGGCAGTGTTAGAGGTGGGAAAGCTGGCGGGGTGGGTCCTGGTCGTTGTAAGCAGCAACTCCTACAGTTCGGTCGGGGCACCTGCTCAGCGAGGAAAGGATCTAAGGGGGGTAGTGTGATCCTTCACATTACACCCTCTCAGTGAGAGTCTGCGCTGCCAGGTGAAAAGAAGCGGTTGATTGGCTACACGTGTGAATTAATGACCTTTATTTATATAGCACCCTTCACAGCACGAATGCACAGGGTGCTTTACACTACAGCTTAATATAAAAACACAATAAAACAAAATCAGAAATAAATGACAACAAACAAACAGCAGTTAAAAACAGTGAAACCAGATAGAAAAAGTAGAATAAAATAATTTGGATAAAATCATGAGTCACTAATTAAAACAAAAACTATAGAACAGTGAGGACAAGAAAAGGCGCCTATGCATGATCAAAGGCCTGTCTGAACAAATGTGTTTTTAGTTGTTTTTTAAAAGAGTTTTCAGAGGGGGCAGTTCGCAGGTCCAGGGGGAGAGCGTTCCAGAGCCTTGGTGCTGTCACCTCGAAGGCTCGATCACCCCTTGTTTTTAGCCTGGACCTGGGGACCACCAGGAGGTGCTGATCGGCAGATCTGAGTGAGCGGGTGTTGGTGTAGGGATGGATGAGTTCCGTGATGTAGATAGGGGCCTGACCGTGAAGTGCTCTGAAAGTGAAAGTGAGGACTTTGAAGTGAATTCTATAGTGTACCGGGAGCCAGTGCAGGGATACCAAAATGGGAGTGATGTGACATGATTTTTTTGACCTTGTGAGTAGCCTGGCTGCAGCATTTTGGACCATTTGTAGAGTGTCTGTAGATTATTTGGTGAGACAGGTGAAAAGTGAGTTGCAGTAGTCAAGCCTAGAGGAAATAAAAGCATGCACGGATAGTTCTAGTTCAGAGTGAGATACTGTATGATGGTGCGCAGTTTTGCAATGTTTCTGAGGTGAAAGAAGCAGGTGCGTGTGAGTGTTTTGACATGTTTGTCTAGGTTCATGGCCTGGTCGAAGACAACACCCAGGTTTCTCAGGTGGGGACGTATGATGTCTTTAAGGGACCCCAAGTGAGTGGCCACTCTAGCTGCAGTCTTTTCAGCTGCTACGATCAGCACCTCCGTTTTATTTGCATTTAACTGGAGGAAGTTACTCCCCAATCAGCTCTCAATGCCGAGCAGGCACTCCTGGAGAAGGCTGAGTTTCTCCAAGTTGTCGGGTTTAAAAGAGCAGAGTAGTTGTATGTCGTCTGCGTAGCAGTGGTATTTAATGCCGGTGAATTTATTGATGAGGAGGCCTAGGGGAAGCAGCGGCGGTGGTCCTTGATCCACTGACTCACCTCATCCGTGGTCAGCTTCTTGAAATCGTCGCATTGATACAGCCGATGTTCCCCTTCACAGTACTGGCATTCAATCTTCCACTCCTCTTTCGTCGAGGGGGTGTCGTGGTTCTTGTGCTGCGGTACTGATTCGGCTTGGTGCATAACGGTCACCGACCGGCGGTTATCATTTAATCCCCGAGGTCCTGGTCTTGGGCTTGGTCCACTCCATATGAACGTGTCCAGTCGTAAGCTGCTGACCTCCCTGGCGAGGAACTCAGACAGGTCTAGGAGGGATGCCTCTGGGCCGTTGGGGTCACGGTGGTCTCTCTGCCGCCGAAAGCGCTCTTGTCGGGCGGGAGGGAGCTTCTCTAATATCCTCTCTACATTAGAGTTAGCGTACAGTTCATAGATCCCTTTTTCCTTTTGGGACCCCAGCATCCCTACCAGGGACTGTACCTTGATAGAGAGGTCATCTAATGCTCTGTTGTCTCTGGCTGGGGGGAGACGGTCAATGTCTCTTATCTCTTGTATCACGTAGTCCCATATGCGTCCATAACGTTGGTCGAGGGCTACTAGAGCCGCGGTGTATGGGGTAGTAGAGTTGGAATATGCCAGCGCTATATTGTGCGCTCTGGGCACCTTCAGGTGCTTGAGTAGGATAGCATACTTGTACGTTTCATCCGGTACATCGGACATCATTGTCTCTAAGCACATTCGTAGCTCTGTGTACTGTGCTCTGTTCTCGTGTGTGAAGTCCGGGAACGTCGGTGTGCCAAGGTACGATGCCATGGATGGCTGGCACATCGGTGAGCGTTGGGGGAGAGGCCTCCTGGGCGAGTCTCCCTGTGCGTGTTGTCTTGGGCTGGTACTTGGTGGGTACCGAAGGTCGGGTACCCAGGTGCTGTTCCTCGGTGCTGACGGTGCGTCAAACTCACCCGTGAGTTGAGTCGGGGGTTTGTAGCGCAGTGCCTCGGGGCTGACGTCTGGGCTGTACTGGACCTCCTGGTCCAGAGTACGTTGCTGCTGGTCGGGGCTGTACTGGGCCTCCTGGTCCAGAGTACGTTGCTGCTGGTCGGGGCTGTACTGGGCCTCCTGGTCCAGAGTACGTTGCTGCTGGTCGGCTTGACATTCCTCCTCTTCCTCCTCCTCTTCCTCTGCTAGGTCCTGGAGTCTTCTGTTCAGTCTCTCGGCGTGGTCCGGTTCTTCCCGGTTGCTGGGTCTCGTATGGACCGGCCGGGGAGGGGGTTCGGAGACGTGGACAGGATCCTCCTGTTGGCGGGGTCCCGGGTCGCTTGGTCGGGTAGGGGAATGTGCCCTAGACCCTTGTCGTGATGATCTCCGGGAGCTCCGTGCGGAGTGAGGGGGTGTCGCCATGGCAATCAATTTGTCCATCAGCTGCGCCTGCAGCCAGTCGCGCTCTGCCTCGCGCTGGGCATGGGCGGCTTCGCGCACTGCTTCGCGCTGGGCATTGGCGGCGTCGCGCTGCGCATTGGCGCTGGCATGGGCGGCGTCGCGCTGTGCATTGGCGGCGGCGTGCTGCGCCTCGGCGCGGCTTCTTTCAATGTTCTCTTCTGTCTGAAGGCGTCTGGTCTCCAGTCTTATGCGGTCGTCTTCACTCCTTTGTTGCGCCTGGAAGCGCTCTCGCTCGGTTGCAGAATGTTCGCGTTCACTGAGGGCTTGCGCTTGGAGTTGCGCATGAAGGCGCTCTCGTTCGTCTGCAGCTTGTTCGCGCTCGCTCGTCTGTTGCGCTTGGAGTCGATCGCGTTCACCCTGAAGTCGATCGCGTTCGGTGGAGGCTGCCAGGGTGGCAATGAGTGCCTGCGCCAGCATCTTGTCCGCTTCGCTGGGAGAAGACACAGGCGGAGGTGATCGGCTTCTGGCAGTGCTCGTTGGAGATCCGTTCTCCTGTCGCGCTCCGAGGAGATCCATCTCCTGGGTGTGCGTCTCTTCTGGTAGTGGGTCGGGTTCCGTCCCTGGAGGGCTTTCTTTATCCTGGAGCTCTCCGGGGACTACCTCGTTGGCGTCGGCGGGGGGTAAAGTCATGTCATGTCCCTCCTGGTCCCCCCCATGAGCTTGGTCAGTTACGTTAGAACCCACTAGGGTCTCTACTGGCGGGGTCGCCTGTTCGGTAGGGTTTGACATACTTTTACTATCCGCTTTAGTTATTTTATCCACATTTAACTTCTTTTTGAAGTTAGGTATTGGACTGACAGTGTATGCCTCTAGATAGGGAGGTGGCTGCCATCTGCGCTGCGGGCGTTCTAGCTCGGGAGAACCGTTTGTGGAGTGTTCATCATCGGCCATGTTAATATTAATATTATATTAATATTACGCTAATTACCCTCCGGCTCGAAGGACCAATTGTAACTGAGGGGTACAATTCCCTGACTGTATTAATAAGTATGGTATCATTAAACCACTACTGTCTTATGTACATTACTACTGGCCATACAGTACACAGGTATATGATGTGAACACTTCCCACAATGACACGGTTCCACACAAAACTGGGTTATAATAATATTTATTAGCAGCAATGATAGTATATAACAATACTTTACGTAGGGTCGCGCTTATAAGGCGAAGAATGTGCGTGAGTAAATCAATAACGTAAGTCCATTATCATATTACGCAGGAGATCATGAATACCACCTGTATCTTAGGAATTATATCTATGGTACACTAGTAAGGCAGCGGGAGATACTGGTAGGGTCCCTCCGGTTGTAGGCCAGCAAGGGGAGAGGATTTGTCGGTAACGAAAGTCTGGATCAACGGGGACTCAATAAGCTCCTGCTACGGGAGACGGTACATTACTCCCTTGATCAGCAGACGAAAGCAGCAGCTATTCTCCAGTATGCGGTGCAGCATGGAAGAAAGCTAGCCAGCCTCAGGCGTCCTAGAGGCGGGCTCGACGATGCTCCTCACAGGGTAAATCCCACACAGTTGTGGGTGTAGACGATTCTCCGCTCCATCAATTACAGGACCAAAGCAAATATAATAATAATCCAGCCGGAAAGGGGCTATGTAGTCGTTGGGTAGATTATCCAGTGTACATGTCCACACGGTCCTCGTCTAGGGCTCCTCGGGTGAAGGCGCCAGGTTAAGCTGCCCAGCCTGGATAAGCACACTAGCTGGTGCGAGGAAGCGTTGGTAATGCTGGTCACTGTAGAACGGTAGCCGCACGATACACTATACATAAATAGACTATTACTGAAATAATAGAATAGGTCGAACTCGACGGTACAGCGTTAAACTCTGATACTTCAGCTATCAATTCGCATGCGGTCTCAATGCTCTATTTGGGGCCAAACGGGCCCTACTTCACCGCACGTTGTATCGTGGGTGAGGCTTCACTTGGGTAACTTGAACTAAGTTAACTAACTGCTGTATCCACCTGCGCCGTATTTATACGTTAGGCGAACAAACTAGTACCAGCCTTATTCCTGTCTCGTATTCTTGCGCAGAGCCGTTCATGTGCAGGCATGTCTTTGGCGGTGACTTTGAACTAGGCCTTGGGGGTATGGCAATGGCGCCTAAGGGACCGCTGTCCAATAGGAGAACGAAATATTATGGTCTGTACTAGGTTAAAGGGATATTCCGTGTATATGTACAAAGAATACACAAGGGATATCAGACGATATACAAATATTATTCAATATATATCAATCAATAAATATATATATTCGGTTTAATCTGATCCTTCTTAACAGGAACGATGATGGAAAACTCCTTATTTTGGGTGAAAATTGGAATGTGAAAAAAGGAATCTCTCTGGGCGTAGATATGTAACACCGGAGGTAAGTAGAAGGTGTTCCCCATGGGTTCTGTCACTTCCCACAAAGCCACTCTCCCGCCTGCGTTTACCAAAGAGAGATATAATCCTCCCTCTCACTCTTTCTCGATTGTTCAATTATTTTATTTACGTTTCGTGCACACAAAGTGCCCAACACTTTTGGGTTTATAAAACACCAACGATGCTGTTGCAGTGTTCCATTATTACATTACATTTGATTTAATTCCATAATAACAGATTATTATACAACTAGGCCTTAAGAAAGTATTTGCCGCCTCTCCCGAGCTTGGCAAATAAATTCAGCTACAAAAAAAGTTCCCTTCCACAACTCAACGTTTTTCACTTTCATCCATCTCAAAGAAATCAACATAAATGGAGGACATTTGTACTCAAAGGTACATCCCTTGTGTCCTCGTAGACTTAATTCTCAATTCCGCCTGCAATAGCTCACAATCCAAAGAAATGTCCTTCTCTGGAGTGGCCTGCTGGTCTCTGTGTCCCTGACCGAATCTGTGCACATAGGGAACTTTGTCTTTGGTTTAAATTATACTTCACATAAGGTTCTGCATTGTAACTATTCTTCATGAGACAATACATTCAGAGTTTTTTGTTTACTATGTATCAACACACAACACAACCTGTACTGGAAGATTTACAAGAAATGGTTGAAATAAAACAAGATTTTCTACTCATTAGTGCAGAGATGACCATGTGAAAGGTCCCAATTAAATATGATCTCTGATCAGATATCTTCACAAGTCTACTCCAAAACCCAAGCATTTGACATTCATGTCTGATGTTTGGAGGTTCCATCCATCTCCACTAATGGCCAAAACTGAAGTGACTTACTTGACTTAATCCTCTTTACCCCATTGGGGGGCATAGGGCGTCCACCAGAGCTCTCCATCTCACTCTCTTCTGGGCCAGGGCCTTTGCTTCTTGCCAGCTCACTCCGATGTTCTTTAGGTCTTGGGGTGTGGAACGTCTCCACGTGTTTCTCTGCCTACCGGCTTTCCTCTTCCCCTGTGGGTTGTAGTCCAAGGCCTGTCTTGTGATGTTGTTGGAGTCCTTCCTAAGGGTATGCCCTATCCAGTTCCACTTTCTCCTTTTGATGGTGGTAGCTAGCTGTCCTGGTTTGTTATCCTCCACAGCTCTTCAATTGTGGTTTTGATGGGCCACCACAGCTTGAGGATGTAGAGCAGGCATTTGTTGACAAACACCTGGATCTTGCTTGTGAGGCCCTCAGTAGTCTTCCACGTCTCAGAGCCGTAGAGCAGGACAGTCTTCACATTGGTTTTGAAGATCCGTAGCTTGGTGTTGTTGGAGAGTTGCTTGGACAACCAGATTATCCTGAATGATACCTGTGCTTTGCTGATGCGTGCCTCTCCAAAACTGAAGTACATTTATACATATATTCTTTTTTTTATAAAAAAAAAGGATGGAATAGCTCTGTGACACAAGACACACCAGAAGCAGAGTGAGACACATCAGAAGCAGAGTGAGACACATCAGAAGCAGAGTGAGACACATCGGAAGCAGAGTGAGACACATCGGAAGCAGAGTGAGACACATCAGAAGCAGAGTGAGACACATCAGAAGCAGAGTGAGACACATCGGAAGCAGAGTGAGACACATCGGAAGCAGAGTGAGACACATCAGAAGCAGAGTGAGACACATCGGAAGCAGAGTGAGACACAAGACACATCAGAAGCAGAATCAGAAATCAGAAAGGTCTTTATTAAGTATACTTTACACATACAAGGAATTTGCTTTGGATGTTACTGGTGCGACATTAGCGGACAGACATTAATAGACAGATAATACAATAAAGTGGTGGAGTAAAGTAAAAGGAAATATGAGCTAAGTTAAGCACAATAGAATAATATATTTATGAAATAAAATATAGGCCTGTATATGACTGTATAAGAGGTTGAATAAAATTATGTGTGATGTAAACTAAGTTAAATATAGCTCAATCGTAGCCTCCTGCCAGACTCAAACAGGTTGTGGCCGGGGTGGTAGGGGTTGGCCACAATCTCACCTGCACGCTTCCGAGTTCTGGAGGCATACAGGTCCTGGAGGGATGGCAGATTGCAGCTAATCACCATCTCAGCAGAGTGGATGACACACTGCAGCCTGCCTTTGTCCTTGGCCGTGGCTGCAGCGTAAAATACTGTGATGGAGGAGGTGAGGATGGCCTCAATGATGGCTGTGTAAAAATGCGCCATCATCGTCTTTGGCAGGTTGACTTTCTTCAGCTGCGGCAGGAAGTACATCATCTGCTGTGGCTTTCTTGAGGAGAGAGCTGATGTTCAGCTTCCACTTGAGGTCATGGAAGATGATTGTTCCCAAGAATCGGAAGGACTCCACAGTGTCCAGTACATCAGAAGCATAGTGAGACACAAGACACACCAGAAGTGACTTCCCTTGTTTGGGCAGAACAATGATGACGCTGAGGGGATTTGAATGACCTCATCAACCATCACATGCCAAAAAGCATCATTGGTGTACCAAAGGAGATGCTGCTGAATCTGATACATAAGGCAGCAGGCTCCCTTTCATTCCGTGACCATTATCACTCTACAATGTAGCCGCTGGGCTGAATCCTCTTTATCATAAATTAAGTTGGCAGGCGGGTTTTCTCATTTACCTTTAAACATATGTGTGTGTGTGTGTGTGTGTGTGTGTGTGTGTGTGTGTGTGTGTGTGTGTGTGTGTGTGTGTGTGTGTGTGTGTGTGTGTGTGTGTGTGTGTGTGTGTGTGTGTGTGTGTGTGTGTGTGTGTGTGTGTGTGTGTGTGTGTGTGTGTGTGTGATATTTCAGCAAACACCCCCGATGTTGTTGTTGTTAATGAGAATAACAGAGAAGTTCTGATCCTAGAAGTTGGTTGCACGTTTGACTACAGTCTAGAGGAAGCCTTCACAACCAAAATGTTAAAATATCAACTGTTAGACCATACCATATCACAACTCGGCTACAACTGTAAACTTTCAGTCTTCATATTTGGAAGCCTGGGTCATGTCCATAAGTTGGGTGTTAGAGGCCTTCAGATGGCCGGTCTTCCGAAGAGAAGAGCCAAACAATTAGCAAGATATTGCTCAGTGTCAGCAATTATTGGCAGCCGGGCAATTTGGAGAAGACGCTGCTATCTGTATCCATGAGCTGTGTGTAGATTGTCAGGTTCATCATCCATGTGTGTATGTAACTTTGGTTGCCATTGTCAATTTGGGCACAACTGTATCAATGGTGTGTAATAGTGCAATAATGTGTAGTAGTGTATACTGGTAGCGTTACGTAGTTCGCCACCCGGGCGCCCCTATAGTGTGTACTATTGTAATGATGTGTAATAGTGCAATAGTGTAATAGTATGTTATAATCAAATCAAATAAAATGTATTTGTAAGGCCCGACAACACACGTTAATGTCCCGATGGGCCGGACACGTCTTCTTTAAACAAGTCAAGAAGAAACATAACAATAAGTCAAGAATAAAACAAGAACACCATAAGGTCCAACAAATTTAAAATAAAAGCTAAATAAATGAATGAATGCAAACACTCCCAGACATGCGAAGGTAAGGAAAAACTCACTAAAACCTAACAATAGGGGAAAAAATGCACCACAGGCAGCGTGGAGGCGAGAAACCTTAGAAGGGCCATTCAAGGGGGGATCTCCCTTCTTAGATGTCGGTGATAGTAGTGTTGCAGACTGACAGTTGGTAGTAACAGTGTGTAATAGTAATATTGCAGGGAGATATGCTTTAAATTTTTTCCCTGCCCCCTACACTTAATAAATGGAGATTTGTTCTCTACTGAGCACACTTTTCTAGTTATCATTACTTGAGTGTGTTCGCTGTACAGTGTGTTTGCATTGATTGAT
>NC_140165.1:111207185-111219416 GCF_963971535.1 Notolepis coatsorum
ATAAAGGTTTAATATATGATAATAAACGAATATGAAAAGTAGTACAGGTAGAACGCCGTCTCCCGGTCCTCTTTGTAAAGTGGGTACAGAATCACCTGGCTACAGAGGTCCACAGCCAACTGGCATCCAAAGCGTGAGTAATATAGCATTATTGTTCTATTTACAGTATATGAAAATGTACTGCTGCTACATTGAGCAGTGTACTAGTATTTGACTGTGGTCTCGACTGTGTGCTAATAATGTCTGTATTACTATGCAATTCAGAGTGTAGCACTCAAGTTGGGCACTGCTAGACGAACGACACCACTTACCCTTTAGTTTAGCTTTTAGCCTCTTACTGCCAGAGGTGTACCCGTCCTGCTGACTTGTTGTACACAATCTGTCGCTTTGGATAAAAGCGTCAGCTAAATGACTAAATGTAAATGTAAAGTGCTTTTGCACAATATAGCTTCGACCGTTTGACTCACTGCCATGGATTTACACCCACATCCTAAAAGTACTGGCCCTCCGTTGACACACGGTTGAGCCCCCACCCAGAGGCACCCTGCTCCAACTGCCCCCCCCCCCCCCCCCCCCCCTCCCATAGCCTTTGTGACTCATAAGGCTGATTCGCTGATACTCGTCCCCGGCTCGGTGCCAGTAATGCCATCGCCTAATGACTGCCAGTGGCCCTATCACGCCTCGGCCCACTGTCATGCCGGCTGAGCGCTCCGGCGAGCGGTGATAGCTTCTGAGCTCTCTGAGGCAGACTTACAAGACCCCCCCCCCCCCCCCCCCCCCCCCCCTTATAGGCCAAACTCAGACTTGGCTGGATTCTACAGCTCCGTGTCGAGGACGGCTGCCTGTCCGGTGTGCCGCCAGCGGCGCACGGGGAGCTGATTCGGAGCGGCGTGGGAACGCAAGCCGAACAACGCGATGCTCCGGTTTCGTGTGTGTTTTAAAGAGCTGTGAATTAAGCGCCTGAGATTTACAAAAAAAAATTAAAAGGCAGGGTCTTAGAGATGGCCCACCACTTCCTCCGTCGTTGTGGTGGCTGGAGGTCGACGCATCGGTGACAATGTCACAGGAAGGAAAGGCACACCTCGTACCTCATGAGGGGAACGATAAACATCTGTTCCACTGGCAAGATGCTGTACCTGGTCTCAGTGATGCCCATACTGTGCCTACGGCTGACTGCAGGGTTAGACCTACAGGGTTAGACCTATACCTACACCCGACTGCAGATCTGTTTGACCAGGGTTAGACAGATTTATATCAACATATAGAAATCTATAATGTGTAATCCATAATAACAGTTTGTCACTTGCATCTATATTCTCATAATTATCGTTTCTCTCCCCTCTCTTTGAGTAGTTTTTGGATATAATCTCAAAAGGACTCCTATATTTCACAAACGCACCAGTACTCAGTTGAAGTGTTGTTTTGTCAGTAAGTGTACCATATAACAGTAACCTGTTTTCTCTCTTATTTTTTTGTATCAGATTACTGTACTATATATCCTATGACAATCCCAGAGCGGGGTTCACTCGTTTAGATAGAGGCAGATACAGTAGAACATCGTGTTTACTGGTTTAGATAGAGGCAGATACAGTACAACATGGTGTTTACTGGTTTAGATAGAGGCAGATACAGTAGAACATCGTGTTTACTGGTTTAGATAGAGGTAGATACCGACCGTAGAACATGGAACATGAGTGAATTGATCGGTGCTCAAGGACCGTCACCAACCACTGCGGCTGTGTGAGTGACCACACACGCACACACACACACACACGCGCGCACACACACGCACACGCACACACACACACACGCGCGCGTGCGTGCGCGCGCGCACGCACGCCTGAAAGTTGACTGATGGCGACAACCGCCAGCCATCGCCCGCCTTGTGTTCCATTGATCTGATTGCATTAATCAGCGCTGTTTAAACACAGGGGGGGGGAACACTGCGACGATTGATGGGACGACGGGCCAGTAATTATGCAACAGCCTGCAAACATCACGCGTCTCGTTTGGACCGCCGGGGCGCGTGGTCGATACAAGTGACACGTGCGTGCAAACCGTCATGACTGTCTATTTTTTTTTACACGATAGATAAGAAGACTCCCCCGCCCGCCCGCTCTCACCACGTGTGAAGAAAATGTGACAAAGAGAGAGAGAGAGAGAGAGAGAGAGAGAGAGAGAGAGAGAGAGAGAGAGAGAGAGAGAGAGAGAGAGAGAGAGAGAGAGAGAGAGAGACTCTCTTTTTCCCGTGATTACTTCCTGTCTCTGATCTTGGTGACAGAGTGAGTCTGGTCGCGAGCCGCGCCGGAGATAATTAATTGCATTTTAATAAACACACAGCTCTATTTTTTTTTTGCATTAATGATCACCTCATCTTCCGTTGTTTCTATAGCGATGAGTGCTTCTGTCTGCCAGAAGCAGTATTAAGCTTAGAGGCTCATTAAACACTGGTCCACGATCTCTCAGCCCCACCCCACCCCCGGCCTCCTGCCCGCCTCGCCTGTTTGGAGCGCTCATTACCTGGCTATTAAAGGGATATTTTACTTCAGTAGATAGACATTTTCAGCAGTTTTACCTCTATCTAAAATCGTCTACTAGTAAGCTAGTGCTGCTGTCCCTGTCGTCCACTGTCAACACCACTATTCATCCCAGGTCTCAGGCTCCTCATTCACTTCCATTCATTTTGGTGACCTATCTAAATATCATACTTCTCTATAAAAATATAAATAAACTACTGCTGTACAGATTACAACAGCAGTCACTGCAGTGTTTTGAGTAAGCACTTTTCACGTTTGACAATTTTGTAATGTTTGCACAATCATGTATCATCATTCTTTTCTGGACTGGTGGTTATATGTTGGAGCTCTAGTAGAGAAAACACATGAGCCTCCAATAATGGTGACTGTAGGCAATACTGTTCCCATGTGCAAGAGTTCGTTTGGACAGTCTGCCTTCTCTGTTAACGGGGCGAACTTATGGAACTCTGTGCCTACTGGCTTAAAACTGGAGTCCAATGCCAACGTCTTCAGCAGAGGACTCAAGGTATGGCTTAAATCAAAGCAGCAGTGCTCACATATGTAGACGCGGACTGGTTTTGTTGTTTTGATCATGGACTCTTGCTCTGATAACTATTTGTTCTGATTTGTGATTTTAATTTTGTATTTTACTGTTCATTTTATTATATCTTTTAGAAAAGCCTCAATGGACTGGTGTTGCAAGCTAGCACTTGTGTTATAAACACGCAAAACAACGCATCTGGTCAGTCCACTGTGGCTGGTCCATTGTAGCTGTGGTGTCCATTTTAAATAAACGTTTTCATTCATTAATTTCTACGTCAAAGGTACATGTTTGTTTTGGCATTAGATGTGTCTTTATCTTTACAGATTTATTACCTTTGAAAAAAAAAAAGCATATCCGGTCAATTGGTTCTAGGTTTCAGTGTGCTTTGTATCTTTGCCCTGCATGGAAACATTCTGTGAGAAGTTGACAGTTGGTCAAACTACACCTCAAGGGAGAAATAGTTCCTTTACTCATCATTTGAAAACGCCAACATATACAAGACAAGTATCTTTGACAAAAAATATATTACACAAAATAATATTGCTCTATTGTTTGTTTGTAATTCAGTATTATATTTCGATTTGGTCCTCAAAATGAATCGAAGTGAATGAGGAGCCGGACACCTGGGAGGAATGGTGGTGTTGACAGCAGATGACAGGGACAGCAGTGATCACTAGCTTACTTGTAGATGAGATAAGAGGCAAGACTGGCGAAACTTGACAAGTTCTATCAATGTGAAATATCCCTTTAAGACGAAGATCCACTGTTGGCAACATACCACACATTCTCAGTCAGGGTGGACAGGTGTTGTGGCAGTTGCAAGGATTTTGCGGGTCGCTGCTAGTTCCCAATTAACACATGCGCCATTGCGCTGTGTGCACTCTGTTGTGTAAGCCAAGAGAGGGACTGTGTGATTCAAAGCTTCAGATTGAGTCCATATAGCCCATAGACCGAGCAAGTAGCTGAGACAGAGAGAGTGATAGAGAGTAGTGATTACTCCTCCTGTTGGGTTAAGGATATGATGGTACACAGATAAATCAAAGTACAGGAATGGACCTAAATAGGTACATAGGCGTTGTCGCCCCAGTGGTATCCTAGTGGTACCCTAGTGTAGGGTGACCCTGTTTTGATTTCCAAAAAAGAGGACATGCTGGCCCCAGCCTCGAGATACATAATGATACTCATAAAGTTTACTCAAATATGTTATGATTGGTGGGGTAGTGAGGGAAGGCGATAAGAACTCAGTTTGCGGACAGGAATGGAGGAGGCAGAGACGGCAGGGTAACGTGTATATATAGATAGACTTTACTTAGACGACGACACGTTACAAAAAGAAAACATAAATGGCACAGCCGAGCTGGCTCTAATACAAAAACGAAACTGAAGACACGAGAAAACAAAGATGAACAAAAACGGAATACTAATCTACTTACAACTCTCAAGACAAACACAGCAAGGCAAGGGAGAAGACAGGAGACACAACAAGCAGGGGAACACAGAGGTACTGGAGGAAATGACGCCACGACAAGGAGAGAGAGAAACACACTAATATACACAGACTAAGGATGATGAGTCACACCTGGCACAGCCAGGCAAAAACAAAGAATACAAAATCAGACCACAAAAGGAATAATCAAACCTGGACACAAAAGGCAATAAGACACAACAACCAGACAGGGAGACGACATCAAACAAAGGCAGGCATGGCCCAAGATAACAAATAAGTGGAAATTAACTCTATTATATTTAACCAGACCAAAATGGCCGCCTGCACCATCTGGCTCATCTGGCCACTAGAGGGAGGTAGGAGACCAGGTAGGAGACCACTGTCAGGAGGTAGGGAATGTCCAATGTCTTTATCATAACAGGCCCACCAAGGGCTGCCTGGGGTCGTTACACAAACATGCCTTATTGTTATACTATATTTAAAGTATGCCTCCTCTATATGGATAGAAATTTATTATTTATATTATTTTATATAACACAACTAGGGCTGACCCCTATTAGTCGATTAGTCGACTAATCGGTCGAAAGGAGCCGTAGTCGACTGCCAACCTCTTAGTTGAATACAAAAAAAATTATAATAATAATTTATAGATTTTTTAATTTTTGTATCATTCTTTCCAAAAGAAAAGAGGCCTAGAAGCGTGGCTAACGCTAATGGCACGCATACCAGAGGCTAACTGCCTACGAAAACAGGCACAGAGACACTGAAAGAGGATTTCACCCATCTAATGAACACACAGACTAGACAAATATCAAGATGTATCCATCAGTGGACCAATTGCATGCTTTTGCAGAGGACAAGAAGCCTTCAGTCGACTCCTTCAGACATTAAGTACCCCCCACAGCCCAAATGGAATGATACAAAAAAAGAAAAATCAAATATATATATATATATTTTTTTTGTTATTTTTTTTTATTAGTCGACCAATGTCGACTAATGGCACATTTTAGCCTATCATAGTCGACCATCCAAATCCTTAGTCGGGGACAGCCCTAAACACAACAATATCTGTCTATAACCAAAGACACACCAAACCACACAACAATCAAATGATCTCTCTGACAAATCTCAATGGCACAAGAATAACTAAAAAATCAACCTGTAACAAAATAATAGCTCTCTTTTCAAGTCTTACTGGACAACAATAAATAACAAAAAAATATGAAATAATGTTCTTGGAAATATATATTTGCATAACTTTCCATTAGTGAACTTGACATATGTATTACCTATGTTTATTACATAAATCAAACCAACAACATTTTGAGGCACCATGGACCAGATATAAGGCTACTACATTTTGGCAGAGTCAGAGTCTGTAAATAATTTTTTTCCAATCCATGCATATCTGTTGTGATGTCTCACAGTATGAAATGCAAACGCATTTACATCATCCTCTGTTTTCCTGGGTCTTACAAAGAATTCGGTCAACTTTGCAGACAAACTCTCACCTTGCACAGCTTTTTTTAACCTCTTCCACCCGGAGCCTATTTTCTGAAAATTCGCCTAAAATAAATGGAAAAGTCAATGGAATATTGCTCCACTTCTACAAGGTCCATTTGCATATTCTTGGTATCTAGGGACATCTATGGACCTCAGTGAATGTATTCCCAGTGTCCGAAATATTGTGTCTATTACTAGGCTTGCTTAAATTGTGATGAAACAAAGGGGAATATGAATTATGATTTTTCTTTGCATCTTTGACAGTGAATAACACCATGCTAATAATGACCAAACATTAAAAGCTGCCACTGATCTCGTTCAGTACCTTCTTGAGATCATGTATACAAAAATCTAAGGAAATTAATTAAGGGAAGATGATTAAACAGAAGGTTCTGTAGATACAGTACTGAATTATCCCATCCGGACCAATGCAATTTGAAATATTATTATAGAATATAGAATAGCAGGCTTATAAATTACCTTATTATAGCCAATTCGCACATTTATATATATATATATATATATATATATATATATATATATATATATATATATATATATATATTATCTTTCAAATGCCCGAGTTCAATTTGGATTTAGTATCACCAGGCGTGCATAAGAACAGATAATGAAATCTACTGTAAATACAGTAGCTTTTTTATTTTGATTAGGGTGCAACCGTTTTGAAACTAATTTTAGATCTAATTGTTGCTACATGCTAACAATAGGGAAACTAACTACGTTTCAATATTTGTCATATTGTGGTAGAATTATCCCGAATAATAGCAGTTATTGTAATAATTCATACAGTACTATGAACCTTGAACCCAATAGAATCTTCCAGGAAGTGTAGTTTTAAAACATTTCAACGCAGAACCAGACCTGTGGAAGTCCGCTACAAAAAAACTACAATTCCCATTCCCCCGGTTTTACAAAATGGTCGCCTCTCGTGGAACATAGACATTCCAAAGAGGAAAATATCTATATAACACTTTAACCTATTCCTAAACTAACGTATTGATGATAATATACATTCTAAATGCTGTAGTGACATGTTCATGATGTTTATACTTGAATGCGTTTGAGATTAAAATAGCTAGTTTTATAGAACAGTCTTGAAATATTGATTTATGACCATTATGTCATTTGCAGTCCGCCGACGGACTGCACGGGCGGAAGAGGTTAAATGTTTTTCTGTGTCCATGTGCGTTTTAATCTTACCAGGTGGGGTACCGCGTCGGGCCGTCATGCGCGGAACGCACACAGGTCATATTTACATTTAGTAATTTAGCTGATGCTAACTTCTGTAAGACAAGTCATCAGGAAGGGCACAACTCTATCAGCTGAGTAACAATGTTCATCAATGTGACGTCACGGTCTAGCCGCTCGGGGTTGCATATTTTTCATCAATTTACAAAAAAAAACCTGGACGCCCCCCAAAGACAAGGCGTTAAAAGAGGACATGTCCGGGCAAAAGAGGACGTTTGGTCATCTGCAGTGGAAAAACAAAGTACCTGGTACCCAAAGCGAGTAGAGTTGAGTCAAGTCAGCTACCTGAGTTACAACAAGCAACCCCCATGGTAAAGGTAGCATCAGGAGCTAAGTTACAACTAAGAACCCCCATGGTAAAAGTAGCATCAGGAGCTAAGTTACAACTAACAACCCCATGGTAAAGGTAGCATCAGGAGCTAAGTTACAACTAACAACCCCCATGGTAAAGGTAGCATCAAGAGCTAAGTTACAACTAACAACCCCCATGGTAAAAGTAGCATCAGGAGCTAAGTTACAACTAACAACCCCCATGGTAAAAGTAGCATCAGGAGCTAAGTTACAACTAAGAACCCCCATGGTAAAAGTAGCATCAGGAGCTAAGTTACAACTAACAACCCCCATGGTAAAGGTAGCATCAGGAGCTAAGTTACAACTAACAACCACCATGGTAAAAGTAGCATCAGGAGCTAAGTTACAACTAACAACCCCCATGGTAAAGGTAGCATCAGGAGCTAAGTTACAACTAACAACCCCCATGGTAAAAGTAGCATCAGGAGCTAAGTTACAACTAACAACCCCCATGGTAAAGGTAGCATCAGGAGCTAAGTTACAACTAACAACCCCCATGGTAAAGGTAGCATCAGGAGCTACCTTATGGTACTTTTAGTACCCTTTGTAATGTGTTATTGTGAATAGGAAAAAAAGGTACAAAAAAGGCTTGCAAGTGCGACAAAGCCTAAGTACCTTTTTAGGTCCATTCCTGTACACGCTTCCCTGTGTGTATGGACTTTTTGAGATTTTGATCCAGGAACTTGCTGCGCCTTCTCAAGTGGTTACTGAACCTTGCTCTCCTGTGACCCTCCTGGTGGCCGAGGTCAAGATGAATATTACATGGACCGGAGTTTCCCCTGAAGAGGAGAAGAGTTTCTTCACGGCAGGCTGTGGACTCTCTACCACGCTTCCGCGGTCATACATAAAGTATTCCAGGAGTGTAGCACACTATTATGGGCCCTAAGTGGTCTCTGTAGGCCCCCTTCCTCTCTTAATCCATGATTCTCGTGCATAATTTTATTAATATTATTAAATGTTTACAAATACTTGAGTCAACAACTGTAGGCCTACACATTAATCTATAGTGGTTATTAGGGTAATAGCTAACAAACTGTTTATACCACAAATAACAATAATACAATAATTGCAGCTCAAAGTGCTTCACAGCAATAACATATACCTACAATGAGCATATAATCAACTAAAAGCAATGCAGAGAATAAGAAAAAGGGTAAAAGGGTAAAATTAACTATACAAATGTTGACTCACACAGTTTAACATGCCAGTTTAACAAACTAAACCTCTGTGATATGTACTGTAAACTCAAGTTGGACTTCCACGGCAGCTCTTTAGTTTCTGCGGTTGTGGTGGGTTCCAGCATTCACATTCCACGCAACCTTTTACATTATTTCTTTTTTTTAAATCCCTCGTCCACACGAGAGCAAGGTAATTGTGGGCCAATCACAGTGCAGTTAAATATTTGGGGAGCCACACGTGAGGCCATGCCGGTTGGCTTCTCGTCCTGCGCCACTAAGAAAGCTACCCCCTGCGCCACCCTGTAGGCCTATAAAGTGTATTGGTACTGTAGATCTCAGCCTACCTTTCACACTGCCATCGGTGTTGAAAAGGCTTGAAAATATGCTCCATGAAAGTCGCTAGGCATAGGTAATTTACCGTTGTGAGAATCACTGTAAGCCTATTGTTTATTTTAGCTAACATTAACTGTATTACTCTACTACAAGCTATTCAAATGTGGGCAGCAACTGGGAGCACCCAGGACCCAACTGAATTTTTATGTTTGACATGCCGGGGCTTGTAGTAGAGTGTTGGCTGAATTCAAACAGCTTAGCGGTTTTCACATATTCCACCTTAACACTAATAGCCTGAGACCTAAACTGGCTGAAATCAGACAATTGTTTTTGAACGGTAAGGCAAACATATTGTGTTTCACAGAAACAAAACTAGATTCATCTGTACAGGATCCAGAGATTGAAATCGAAAACTATTCAATAGTCAGGAGGGATAGGAATCAGTATGGAGGTGGTGTCTGTGTGTATATTCACAAATATACCAAATTCATCAACCATACTGACCTTAACCATGACAAAATTTTAACTGTTTGGATTGAAATCTTATTCGAAAGGGCGAATTCAGTACTAGTAGGCACAATCTATAGACCGCCAGAACAGAGTGGCTTTTATGACACACTTGATGGGTGTTTAGCTGGGGTGGAGGGTGTAGAAAATATTCTTATTGGGGACTGGAACACGGATATGCTACGTAAAGCAGCACCCGTCTTCAACGCCTTTAGTAGGTTTTGTGATCTGCACGGTTTCAGCCAGCTAATCACCCAACCCACAAGGGTATGTGATTCAACACAAACCACCATTTACCTCATTCTGACCTCTGACAAGTCCATGATCTCCAACAAAGGGGTGATAGCATGCCGGTTAAGTGATCATTATATGATTTTCTGTACCCGCAAAAAGCTAAAACAAAAGGCCGGCTGTCACAAAACAGTCAATAATAATAATAACTTCATTTTATATAGCGCCTTTCAAAAGACCCAAGGTCGCTTTACATAGGGGGGGGGGAATAACAAAGTAACAAACATAGTGGACAGACACAACATATACATATAAAGTGAGAAATTAGGGGTTAAAGGCCAAGTTGAAGAGGTGGGTTTTGAGCAGTTTTGAGGGACCTCAAAACCTACTCTAGAGCAGGGGTTCCCAAACTTTTCAGGCCGGGACCCAAAAAATAAGGCATCAGAGAGCCGCGGCCCAATGCACATCGTCAGGCTTTTTTTATAAAAAATGTTTGCCAGGCGACCGATTTTTTAAGCCAAATATCACTTCAAACCCTATTAAGTTAGTTCAAGTTAGTTATTCATTTATATGTGCTATTTATGAGAGGGCTAACTTGTTGCAAAATAATAATGATAATAATAATAGCCTCATTAAAATACTATTGTTGCTTCGGTTGTTTTCAGCGTTTTATGTGCATAATCTGTTATTTAGTTTGAAATGTTCGTTGAAATAAGTAGATTTGAATTTTTTGTTTATTTATTAAGTTAATATAAAACCATATAGTCACATTTTAGAATACAATAGAATATAATTTTAGAATACAACTAAATAAAAAATAAAAATTGGATTGGCGTAAACACCATGATCAAAACCACACATTTTTTTTTTATCAATGACAAAACTGAGGAAAACAAAAACAAACCCTGCAAACTGAAAATTACTCAACAACCAACTAGGCTGCAGCAAAAAACTAAAAACCAGATTTACAAGCATAAACATAAAGACAGAAAACACGCTCATCACAGACAAACTGGATGTGGCCAAATACCTACTGTAAACATATTCTTTACAAACATAGCCACAACACTGGTTAATAAACTACCCTCCCACTCAGGGCATTATGGGGTAGAACATATAGTAGCATACTACAAAAACCTAGGGGTCCGCAAAGACGACTTCAAACTGGAAATGGTAACAACAGATGAGGTACTCCAACCTAACAAGGCCACTGGCCATGACAACATCCCCTCCAGATTCCTCAGAGACTCAGCAGCCGCCATCACCCCAGTCATCACACACATAATAAACCTCTCCATAAAACAGGGACACATCCCCAAGGACTTCAAAATTGCGAGAGTGACCCCCTGCACAAAAAGGGCAACAAATTAGACCCAGGCAACTACCGCCCTGTTTCTATTCTTACCTCCATCTCGAAAGTCATGGAAACAATTTTCTACGAACAGGTCGAAAACTACCTAGCGGGAAAAAATCAAATCTACGAATTCCAATCTGGCTTCAGAACATCCCACTCCACTGACACATGCCTTCTCTATTTGAACGACCACATCAAACAAGAGGTGGACGCGGGCAAATACTGCGGCATGGTCATGCTGGACGTACAAAAGGCCTTCGACACTGTCAATCACTCCATTCTGATTGACAAGCTAAAAGCAATTGGTTTTGATAGTTTATCAGTGAGATGGATACAATCCTACCTGGAGGGGAGAGAACAGATGGTGGAGGTAAACGGTACTCTATCCCCCCCCCCCTTCACAGTGAGCTGTGGTGTTCCACAAGGAAGCATACTAGGACCGCTACTGTTCGTAATTTATGCAAATTACATGTCGTCAGCTTGTGGCTGCAACTTGTTCTTGTTCGCGGACGACTCAGCCCTGCTGGTCTCTGACAAGAACAAGTTACAGGTTGAAAAAACCCTCAGCTCAGAACTCGGCGGAATCTGCACCTGGCTCGCTGATAACAAACTATCATTACACCTGGTAAAACAGAGTCCATTCTCTTCGGATCAAATAACAAACTCAGCAAGACCGACGGCTTCTCAGTTACAGTGGGTGACAATATTGTCACAACGAAAGATGAAATTACATACCTAGGTTCCATCCAAGAGGCAAATCTTTCCTGTGACAAAATGCCATCCAAATTTAATAAAAAAAGTCAACCAACGAACTAGATTCTTGTACCAGATCTCCTCTCTGGTAAACAAGAATACCCTGAAGACTCTGGCAGGAGCACTCATTCAAGGGTACTACGACTATGCTTGCACCTCATGGTACCAAAGCACCTCAAAGGTGCTAAAAACAACATTACAAACATCACAAAACAAACTGGTCAGACTACTGCTTGACCTTACTC
>NC_140165.1:111219616-111234616 GCF_963971535.1 Notolepis coatsorum
GGAGAGAGAGGGAGGGAGAGAGAGAGAGAGAGAGAGAGAGAGAGAGAGAGAGAGAGAGAGAGAGAGAGAGAGAGAGAGAGAGAACAATATAATTTCCCTCCAGAGCACCACATGGAAAAGCAGGTAGAGAGATAGAGAGGAGAGAAATAGACAGAGGGGGGAATGAGAGAGAGAGGGATAGATAGAGAGCAAGAGAGGAGGAGAGAAGAGGAATAAGCGAGGGAAATTAAAGTGGGGGAGAAGGGAGGGAGAGTGAGAGGATTTCTCCTCATCGTTCAAATATTCCACCTTCTATAACGGCGTATTAGTGCTGCTGCTGCAGTTGCCTTTCTGCCTCATGAGCCCATCAGCAGGGAAACACACCTATTATACTGTGAAAGATATTCTGAAGTTGAGCCAAACCTCACCATCACCATGCCATGAGAGTCTTGGCCATATTCCTACACAATGATCCATTTAAAGATGTGTATTTGAATACATAAACTACTGAACTTTTTTCTTAGCAGCATCTCTACACCGCTATCCTCGTTGAGAACGCAAGGATCTATGAATATGCAAATTGGCAACAAGCATCCATTGATATTTACCAGGAATTCCAAGTCAGCAGCTTACATTCTTTCAAGACGTGCGGAATGCGGATACATACTCGACTCTCTGTGTAGCTGGAGCTAAAGGTGTCAAGTTACCACATATTGGACCGTGATAGGTTTGACCATTAGTGACATCACACATGATGCAACTCAGATTCAAGTGAAGCACAAAGAAGCTCTTCCGTTCTGCACAAATAACAATCTGTATAGTCAAAGTCACGCATCTTAGGATTTTACCATAAAAAAAAACATTAAAAGAAACAATGTTTTTGAGTGGAGTGGATATTTAACCAGCTTGCGGCCATTTTAGCAATATTCAATGTAGAGAACCCAAATGTCAACGGGGTACTAGACAAGTTACATAATTTAGTAATTAAGAAAATATACACACACACACACACACACACACACACACACACACACACACACACACACACACACACACACACACACACACACACACACACACACACACACACACACACACACACACACACACACACACACACACCACTGGCTTGCACAGACCTTTTCACAGGCAGAGGTGAAACACTAGTTGGGCCCTGTTGGAGAGGGGCCTGAGGGGGAGTCTGTCCACCATGGTCTGGGCCCCATCAGATATAAAACACAAAGAATGATGGCTCATATTAAGTGTCTCTCTGGCATGACCTTTTTGGTTCAATTACACATTAAATGTGTCTTTTTTTCACTGAGTTTACCCCCTTCAGACAAGACTGCAGCAAAGGTCTGCTGTGAGAATCTTACAACATGCATGCTTTAAATCCTCCTGTTGGCTTCTACTGTGAGTAATAGCATGATGCTAACAAATATTGACATTTTCTGCTTCTATTATAAGAAAAAATATATATATAATACGTGTGTGTACACATGCTTTTTGGATATACTGAATATGTGGAAAAAAACAACAACCAGGCTTCTAAGATAAGATTGGAGATAATAAATAACTTTATTATCCCTGGGGGGAAACAGTGTTTGTTGTCAGCAGCACTACACGCTACAACACATTTTAACTATCCTTTTAGACGGGTAATTGGTAATCTGATTACAGAAAAGGGTAGACGGAATGTTAGACATATAGAAGATAGAGAGAGAGAGAGAGAGAGAGAGAGAGAGAGAAGAGAGAGGAGAGAGAGAGAGAGGAGAGAGAGAGAGAGAAGAGAGAGAGAGAGAGGAGAGAGAGAGAGAGAGGGAGAGAGAGGAGAGAGAGAGAGAGAGAGAGAGAGAGAGAGAGAGAGAGAGAGAGAGAGAGAGAGAGAGAGAGAGAGAGAGGAACCATGAGAGAAAGAAATAAAGTAGCCTACCCTTATCCTGCCTCATAATTATAATAGCCTATTCTATGCCATATTGTAATTTAATTAATGTTTTATTACCTATTTCCTCAGTACAGGCAAGTAAACTATAAAAGAAGGAATGGTCATTATGTGTCGTGCATGAACGCACATTGCCGCCAAACTTGAAAGCTCTCTGTGCAGTTATCAGTGGTGCATGGACAGACCACTCTTCCATAACAGTTACCATAGTGATATTTTATCTTAACATTGCAGATGTCTAAATAACCATCTAGTTAGGAAAGGCCAAGGAGGGACGACCATGTTATTGAAGTTCTAATTTTCTGTCTAAAAATGACATTGTCTGCTTGTACAGATAGTACAGATTACTATTTCAGCAGAAGATGTCACCAGAATGCCATGTTCACAGTATTCCCCTGGGGAGGGAGAGCTCCTCTGGTCGTCCCTGATACCTGAGTTGCATGTGTGATGTCACTAATAGGTTGAACCTTTCATGGTCCAATACCTGGTAACTTGACACATTTACTTTTAGCATACACAGAAAGCTGAGTAGGTATTGACGTACAACCTGCCAAACTTGGAATTCCTGGTAAATGTAAATTTGTATATTCATAGATATCCTTGTGTTCCCAATGAGGGTAAAGGTTTGAACGAGTTGCTGGAAAAAACACATTTATACAAATTGTTATTCAATATAGACATTTTAAGTGTTTCAACAGATCTACAGATACATCTTTGATAACCACTAACGTTTGTCTGGGTGTCTCCAGGTATGTCCACTACTCACGTGGATCTTTAATAACCACTAATGTTTGTGTAACTGAGGGGTACAATTCCCTGACTGTATTGAATAAGTATGGTATCATTAAACCACTACTGAGTTATGTACATTACTACTGGCCATACAGTACACATGTATATGTGATGAACACCCACACAATAACACGGCTTAACAAAGAAAGTCCTGTTTGTAATATTTATTAGAAGAGCATCAATATTATCTTACATTATTGAGAATGAGAGTTGCGCTTGTAAGGCAAAGCATGTGCATGAATAGGTCAAGAGCGTAAGTCCATGAGCATATTACGAAGGGGATAATTAATACCACCTGTAGCATAAGAATTATATAAGGTACACTCGTAGGTCAGCTGGAGATACTAGGGGGGTTCCCTCCGGTTGTAAGCCAGCAGGGGAGAGGATTTGTCGGTAGCAAAAGTCTGGATCAACGAGGAATAAAGAGACTCCAGGTACAGGAGACAGTGCAATAATCCCTTGGTCCGTAGACAAAGCAACAGCTATTCTCCGGTATGCACTGCAGCATGGATGAAAGCTAGCCAGCCTCAGAGTCCTAGAGGCGGGCTCGACGGGGCTCCTCACAGGGTAAATCCCACACGGTAGTGGGGGTAGACGATTCTCTGCTCCAGCAGCCACAGGACCAAAGCAATATAATCCAGCCGAAAAGGGCTCTGTAGTCGTCGGTGTAGGTTATCCAGTGTACATATCCACACGGTTCTCGTCTAGGGCTCCTCGGATGGCGGCACAAGGTTAGGCCGCCCAGCCTGGATAAGCACACTAGCTCGGTACGATGAAACGTTGGTAATGCTGGTCACTGTAGAACGGTAGCCGCACGATACACTATACATAATAGACTATTACTTAATAATAGAATAGGTCGAACTCGACGATACAGCGTTAAACTCTGACACTTCAGCTATCAATTCGCACGCGGTCTCAAGGCTCTATTTCGGGGCAAAACGGGCCCACTTCACAGCACGTTGTATCGTGGTGAAGGCTTCAACTTGTTACTAAGATTACTGCTGTATCCACCTGCGCCGTATTTATACGTAAGGTGAATAATCTAGTACCAGCCTTATTTCTGTCTCGTATTACTGCGCAAACCTGGGCATGTTGAGACATGTCTTAGCGGTGACTTTGAACTAGACATTGGGGGTATGGCCGTGGCACCTAGGGGGTCGCTGTCCAATAGGAGAACGAATATTATGGTCTGGCCTGTACTAGGTAAAGGGATATTCCGTGTATATGTACAAAGAATATACAAGGGATATCAGACGATATACAAATACTATACAATATATCTCAAGTAATAAATATATATATTCGGTTTAATCTGACCCTTTGTAACAGCCGCCTCCTAATTAGTCCGCACCTAATTAGATAAGCAGAGACAGATTAACCGCACTGTCAGCTACTCAATGTCCGTTGTGAGGAGTAGGGCAATTCACAAAGTCAGGGGGGTCATGGTCGTCATTAAGAGAGTCGGGGAGCCTTGGCAACTCTATCAGCCTCGCCACGGGTCGGGTGTATGTCCGCCCCTGGACGAGCACTTCTGCCGCTCTGACCTTTCCGTCGGCACCAGTGATCACTTTGCTTATGCGGCCGGCCGGCCACATAGCTCGGGGTAGTGACTGGTCGATAATCATGACGACTGTGCCCTCCGTCAAATTGTCTCTTTCTTTTACCCATTTCTGGCGGGTCTGTAGAGACGGTAGATAGTGGAGGAGGAAACTGTTCCAAAACTTGTCAGCCAATACTTGACTGTACCTCCACATTCTTCGGCCGTTCGCTTCTTCAGGTCTGTACACTGTCTGTGGGAGCGCGGCGTCCAGCCGCCCCATCAAGAGAGTGTTGGGGGTGACTGGGTCGACATCTGCTACATCACTTGAGACGTAACCGAGGGGCTTTGAGTTCAATACTCCCTCGATCTCCGTGAGGACTGTCATGAGGACTTCTTCCGCCACGGTCTGGGCCCCAAGCACGGCGTACAGGGCTGTCTTTATTGAACGTACTTCTCGTTCCCAAGTTCCCCCGAAGTGAGGGGCATTCGGGGGGTTAAACTGGAAATCAATCTGAGAGGGAGCGAGGTGGGTCTTAAGTTCTGGGCCCATAGCTTGGAAGCTCTCTCTCAGCTCTCTTTCTCCGCCTTTGAAGTTTGTCCCGTGATCAGACAATAATATAGACGGTTTTCCTTTCCGCGATGTGAATCTCCGGAAGGCCATAAGGAATGAGTCCGTACTCATGGTTGGAAGGAGTTCTATGTGTATCGCTCGGGTGGTCATGCATTTGAATACAATACCCCACCGCTTCTCCGTCCCTCTTCCTTTCTTCACATACAGCAGGCCGAAACAGTCCATACCGGTGGAGTGAAAGGGCTTGTCGCCGAGTCGGAGGCGACAGGGGGGTAGGTCAGCCATCCTGGGTATACTGGGCTGTGCTCGCCACTTGCGACAGTCTAGACAGGTCCGCTGGAAGCGTCGTACTGCTTCTCTTCCTTGCAGTATCCAATAGCGACGTCTGATCTCAGCGAAGACTCTCTCTGCCCCGGCGTGGTGCACATCCTCGTCGTATTTCTTTATGATGAGCTCTGTGACCTTGTGACCCATTCTTCTAAATTCATGCTATATTATGTTATTATGTTATTTGATACTATCTTGTCTAGCACAGTCTCTGGAGCGTAACAGTAAGAAGCATTTTGTATGAAAGTATTCTGTACTTCTGTATGACAACTATTAAAGAACTTGAACTTGAACTTGAACTTGTGTCGGCTGTTTAGGACTATTGGGAACTTGACGTCATCCGTTAAGTCTGGGGCCCTTCTCAGACGACCACCCACTCTGATGAGATTATGGGCGTCGCCCTCAGGGGCCAAGTGGAGCAGTCTGCTGTCTGACAGGACTGGCTTTGATCCCTGCAGACAGTCTAGCTCGTCGGGGAACGAGTCTCTTTGGGCTCGCTGTAGCAGAAGGAGTTCTGCTTCTTCGTAGTTAGCTGCATTAATGTCAGTAGTGGAGGGAACATCAGGGTGGTGCCACAGGAATGTCTTTAGCTGCGCACTCTCAAGGGTAGGGCAGTCGTCTATGTTGGGATCTGTGGGGACTGGTGTGTGTGTCAACCCACAGAACATAGATTTCTTCATCTCTGCCTCCTCTTTACTAGCCTCCCGTGGGGTGGGTGTAGGCCAATCTCTTCCGGGAGCTTGAGGAACTCGGGACCATCACTATAGAGATTGTGACGTGTGAGGTCATCCAGGGACATTCCCCGTGTGATGACGTCTGCTGGGTTCTGTTTTGTGTCCACGTACCTCCAGCATCCTGCTTCTGTTAAATCTTGGATCTCTGTGATTCTGACTCCCACGAAGACCTTGTATCTACACGAATCGGACTGGATCCATGTGAGTACGGTCATGGAGTCTGACCACAGGATTGTTCTTTGCACCGGGATGGTGAGTTCACGTTGGATTAACGTGGTGAGTTGCTAGGGCTGCGCAGAGCTCTAGACGCGGGATAGATTGTTGCTTGCGGGGGGCTATTCTTGAACGAGCCAGGATGAAGGCAGTATGTATTTCTCCTCCCTCCTCTCGGGTTCGCAAGTAGGCCACCGAACCGTAGGCTACTTCGGAGGCGTCGCTGAAGACGTGCAGGTCCATCTGACACGTCTCCAGCCGCACTGTGGGTAGGAAGTAGCTGCGGCGTATGTTGACACCTGGGAGCGAGCTGAGTTCTGTTTCCCACTCTCTCCATGTGGAAGCAAGGTGGTCGGGTATGGGGTCGTCCCAGCCCTGGTCCTTGTCCCATAGCGCTCGTACAATCATCTTTGCCCTGGTGGTGTAAGGTAGAATTCATCCCAACGGGTCATATTGTCTGGCGAGTGTTCTGTATACACTCCGTCTTGTGGTCGGTAGTGAAATCGACCTTCCCTGCTCCTTGGTCAGGGGTGTGTGTCTATAATGGAGCGAGTCTGTTTTGAAGCGCCAGACTAGTCCCAATGTCATTTCTTGGGCTTCACCTGGGATGGTCGCCATCCAGGTCTCGCTGCTTGCTGCCTTGTCCTCTGGGGAGAGGCTGCGCAATACTTGAGGGTCGCTGCTGGCCCACTGCCGGAGATCAAAGCCGCCTTTGATCAGGGAGGCGCGGAGCTTGAGTAGGAGGGCCTCGGCTTCTTCTGGCGTCGAGACGCTTTGCAGACAGTTGTCCACGTAGAAACTATTTTCTAAACTTTGTCGGACCTCCTCATCAGCTGCTGGGTCCTCTGCGACATGTTTTTGCAGTGCGAACGTAGCACAGCATGGGCTGCATGTGGTTCCGAAAGGGAGGACTTCCCATTGATAGATGGATGGTTGCTCATCCCCGATCCTCTCTCTCCATAAGAACCGCAGCAGGGGCTTGTCCTCTTCCACTAGTCGCACCTGCAGGAACATCCCTTTGATGTCGCCGCTGATGGCCACCTTGTTCTGGCGGAAACGTAGCAACACGCCTAGTAGAGAGGGGCCGAGTGTTGGGCCGGGCAAGAGCTCTTTATTCAGATTTTGTGATCCGATCTGGTAGCTGCAGTTAAACACAATACGATCCTTGCCGTTGTGGTGGACCTTGTGGTGGGGCACGTACCATGATTCGGTCGTCTGATCGGCCTCTTTAATGTCAATTCTCTTTATGTGTCCCGCTGTGATTAGCTTGTCAATCTCAGCGCGGTACACAGTAGCTTGAGCGGGGTCTCTGGCTAGGCGCCGCTCTGTGTTCAGTAGATATCGCTCCGTCGCTTCTTTTGGGGCGTGGAAGGTAGGCATACCCTCTCGCCTCAGGAGTGGAGTTGCGTATCTCATCACTCCGTTGACTTTGACTCTCTTTGTCCCCTGCTCGAGGAGGGCTATGGCGTAAATGTCTTCCTTGGAACGAATGTGTTTCTTTTCGTTCTTAAAGGGCATTGTCTCTAGTGTCCATAGCCTCTCGACGTGCTGTAAGAGGGCGGTGTCTTCTTCTGTCACTCTGGAGTGGAGGCAGCGAGTGGCTGCTGTTCGGTTGGGAGACCTGGAGAGGGGGCCTTGTAGTGTCCATCCTAGGCGGGTCTCGACTGCTGCTGGACAGCCTCTGGGCCCAGTGTGGACCCGGTCCATCGGGACGATGAGGTGTGCGTGGTCGGATCCTATGAGCAGGGTCGGGGTGGCGCCGTCTATGAGCGGTATAGGTAGTTGACGCAGGTGCACGTATTTGTCCATCAGCTTGGCGATGGGGTAGGTGTACCGCGACAGGCCTATGTCTTGGCTGGTGAAAGCGTTAGTGATCCTATACCGTCTCTCTGGCTGCCCGCTTGCTGCGATAGTGAAGGAGACGTTCTCACCCTTGATCGTCTTCAGGTCTCTTCTTATAGTCCGAATCGTCATCGTTTCTTCGCTCCCCCGCAGCCCCAGCTGGGCCGCAGCGGATACGAGGAGGAGAGTCTTTTCTGACCCGTTGTCAAGGACGGCGTAGGTGTCCATGACCTTGTCCTCGTAGCTCAATGTTACGCGGACCACCTTCAAGAGCACCCGGGCGCCCCCGCTGCTGGCGGGGTCAATGTACATGACGCTTGCTTTGGTGCTACTTGAGGGTGCGGGTTTTCTTCTGTTACTGTCATGTAAAACGTCCAAGTGGGCTCCGTCACACCGACTACACCTCTTCTTTAAGCGGCACTCGGCTGCCATGTGACTGCGCGCACAGCGGTAACAGCGGCGGTTGGACTTTATCCATTGACTCACCTCATCGGCGGTCATCTTCTTGAACGTGTCACAGTGTGACAGCCAGTGTTCTTTTTCGCAGTACTGGCATACAATCTTCCACTTCTCTTTCGTCGAGGGGGTGCTGTGGTTCTTGTTATGCGGTACTGATTCGGCTTGGTGCATGACGGTCACCAGCCTGCGGTTATCGTTTGATCTCCTAGGTCCCTCTCTGGGGCTTGGTCCACTCCGCACGAACGTATCCAGTCGTAGGCTGCTAACTTCTCTCGCCAGGAAGTCGGCCAGGTCTAGGAGGGATGGCTCGGGACCGTTGGGATCACGGTGGTCTCTTTGCCGCCTGAAGCGCTCTTGTCGGGCGGGCGGGAGCTTCTCTAATATCCTCTCAACATTAGAGTTTGCGTACAGTTCGTGCCTACCCTTTTCCTTTTGTGCCCCCAGCATCCCTACCAGGGATTGTACCTTGATAGAGAGGTCATCCAATGAGCGATTGTCTGTGGCTGGGGGTAGACGGTCAATATTCCTTATCTCTTGTATTACGTAGTCCCATATGCGTCCATAACATTGGTCGAGGGCTACTAGAGCCGCGGTGTATGGGGTACTTGAGTTGGAATATGCCAGCGCTATATTATGCGCTCTGGGCACCTTCAGGTGCTTGAGTAGGATAGCATACTTGTACGTTTCATCGGGGACATCGGACATCATTGTCTCTAAGCACATTCGTAGCTCTGTGTACTGTGCTCTGTCCTCGTGTGTGAAGTCCGGGAACGTCGGTGTGCCAAGGTACGATGCCATGGATGGCTGGCACATCGGTGAGCGTTGGGGGAGAGGCCTCCTAGGCGAGTCTCCCCTTACGTGTCGTGGTGGGCTGGTACCTGGTGGGTACCAAGGCCCGGGTACGCAGGTGCTGTTCCTCGGGGCTGATCGTGCGTCAAACTCGCCCTTGAGTTGAGTCGGGGGTCTGTAACGCAGGGCCTCGGGGGTAAAGTCTGGGCTGTACTGGACCTCCTGGTCCTGTGGAGTATGATGCTGCTGGTGGGCTTGACTTTCCTCCTCTTCCTCTTCTTCTTCCTCTGCTAGGTCTTCTAGATCTTGCAATCGTCTATTCAGTCTCTCGGCGGCGTAGGCCGGTTCTTCCCTGTTGCTGGGTCTCGCATGGACCGGTCGGGGAGGGGGTTCGGAGACGTGTATAGGCTCTTTCAGTTGGCCGGGCTCCGGGTCGCTTGATCGGGTAGGGGAGGGTGCCCTAGACCCTTGTCTTGACGAGGCCCTGGAGCTCCGTGCGGAGGGAGGGGGAGTCGCCCTGGCAATCAGTTGCTCCATTATCTGCGCTTGTAATCGGTCGCGCTCGGCTTCGCGCTTGATGTGAGCGAGGTCGCGCTCTGCTTCACGCTGGGCTTGGGCTGCGTCGCGCTGTGTATTGGCGGCTTCGCGCTGTGCATCGGCGGCGGCGCGCTGGGCTTCGGCACGGTCTCTTTCAATATTCTCTTCCGTCTGGAGGCGTCTGGTCTCCAGGCGTATGCGGTCGTCTTCACTCCTTTGCTGCGCCTGGAAGCGCTCTCGCTGGGTCGCAGAGTGTTCGCGTTCACTAAGGGCTTGCGCTTGGAGTTGCGCGTGGAAGCGTTCTCTTTGGTCTGCAGATTGTTCGCGCTCACTCAGTTGTTGAGCCTGCAGGCGGTCTCTTTCCATGGTAGAGTGTTCACGCTCACTTTGGTGTTGCGCTCGGAGGCGCTCTTGTTCCATGGAAGAATGTTCGCGCTCGCTAAACGTCTGTGCTTGGAGTCGATCGCGTTCAGTGGAGGCTGCCAGGGTGGCGATAAATGCCTGCGCCAGCATCTTGTCCGCCTCGCTGGGGGAAGACACTGATGGAGGTGATCGGCTTCTGGCAGTGCTCGTTGGAGATCCGTTCTCCTGTCGCGCTCCGAGGAGGTCTATCTCCTGGGTGCGCGTCTCTTCTGGTAGTGGGTCGGGTTCCGTCCCTGAAGTGCTTTCTTTATCCTGGAGCTCTCCGGGGACTGTCCCGTTGACGTTGTCGGGGGGTAAAGTCATGTCATGTCCCTCCTGGTCCCCCCCGTGAGCTTGGTCAGTTACGTTAGAACCCACTAGGGTCTCTACTGGCAGGGTCGCCTGGTCGGTAGGGTTTGACATACTTTTACTATCCGCTTTTTCCGCATTTAACGTCTGTATAAAGCTAGGTAGTAGACTGGCAGCGTAGTCCTCTAGGTAAGGAGGTGGCTGCCGTCTGCGCTGCGGGCGATCTAGCTTAGGAGAACCGTTTGTGGAGTGTTCATCGCTGGCCATGTCAATATTAATATTATATAAATATTACGCTAATTACCCTCCGGCTCGAAGGACCAATTGTAACTGAGGGGTACAATTCCCTGACTGTATTGAATAAGTATGGTATCATTAAACCACTACTGAGTTATGTACATTACTACTGGCCATACAGTACACATGTATATGTGATGAACACCCACACAATAACACGACTTAACAAAGAAAGTCCTGTTTGTAATATTTATTAGAAGAGCATCAATATTATCTTACATTATTGAGAATGAGAGTTGCGCTTGTAAGGCGAAGAATGTGCATGAATAGGTCAAGAGCGTAAGTCCATGAGCATATTACGAAGGGGATAATTAATACCACCTGTAGCAGAAGAATTATATAAGGTACACTCGTAGGTCAGCTGGAGATACTAGGGGGGTTCCCTCCGGTTGTAAGCCAGCAGGGGAGAGGATTTGTCGGTAGCAAAAGTCTGGATCAACAAGGAATAAAGAGACTCCAGGTACAGGAGACAGTGCAATAATCCCTTGGTCCGTAGACAAAGCAACAGCTATTCTCCGGTATGCACTGCAGCATGGATGAAAGCTAGCCAGCCTCAGAGTCCTAGAGGCGGGCTCGACGGGGCTCCTCACAGGGTAAATCCCACACGGTAGTGGGGGTAGACGATTCTCTGCTCCAGCAGCCACAGGACCAAAGCAATATAATCCAGCCGAAAAGGGCTCTGTAGTCGTCGGTGTAGGTTATCCAGTGTACATATCCACACGGTTCTCGTCTAGGGCTCCTCGGATGGCGGCACAAGGTTAGGCCGCCCAGCCTGGATAAGCACACTAGCTCGGTACGATGAAACGTTGGTAATGCTGGTCACTGTAGAACGGTAGCCGCACGATACACTATACATAATAGACTATTACTTAATAATAGAATAGGTCGAACTCGACGATACAGCGTTAAACTCTGACACTTCAGCTATCAATTCGCACGCGGTCTCAAGGCTCTATTTCGGGGCAAAACGGGCCCACTTCACAGCACGTTGTATCGTGGTGAAGGCTTCAACTTGTTACTAAGATTACTGCTGTATCCACCTGCGCCGTATTTATACGTAAGGTGAATAATCTAGTACCAGCCTTATTTCTGTCTCGTATTACTGCGCAAACCTGGGCATGTTGAGACATATCTTAGCGGTGACTTTGAACTAGACATTGGGGGTATGGCCGTGGCGCCTAGGGGGTCGCTGTCCAATAGGAGAACGAATATTATGGTCTGGCCTGTACTAGGTAAAGGGATATTCGGTGTATATGTACAAAGAATATACAAGGGATATCAGACGATATACAAATACTATACAATATATCTCAAGTAATAAATATATATATTCGGTTTAATCTGACCCTTTGTAACAGTTTGTCTGGGTGTCTCCAGGTATGTCCACTACTAACGTGGATCTTTAATAACCACTAACGTTTGCCTGGGTGTCTCCAGGTATGTCCACTACTAACGTGGATCTTTAATAACCACTAACGTTTGCCTGGGTGTCTCCAGGTATGTCCACTACTAACGTGGATCTTTAATAACCACTAACGTTTGCCTGGGTGTCTCCAGGTTAGGACTGTCCTCGACTAAGGATTTGGATGGTCGACTAGGATTGGCCAAAATGTGCCGTTAGTCGACTATTGGTCGACGTAAAAAAAAAATATATATATAATATTTTAAAAGTTTTTATTTTTATCATTCCATTTGGGCTGTGGGGGGTGCTTAATGTCTGAAGGAGTCGACTGAAGGCTTCTTGTTCTCTGCAAAAGCATGCAATTGGTCCACTGATGGATACATCTTGATATTTGTCTAGTCTAGTGTGTTCATTAGATGGGTGAAATCCTCTTTCAGTGCCTCTGTGCCTGTTTTATTAGGCAGTTAGCCTCTGGTATGCGTGCCATTAGCGTCAGCCACACTTCTAGGCCTATTTTCTTTTGGAAAGAATGATAAAAAAAAAAAAAAAAATATTAATACTTTTTTTTTTCTTTTTTTATTATTATATTCGACTAAGAGGTTGGCCAGTCGACTACGGCCCCTTTCGACCGATTAGTCGACTAATCGATTAATAGGGGTCAGCCCTACTCCAGGTATGTCCACTACTAACGTGGATCTTTAATAACCACCAACGTCTGTCTGTGTGTCTCCAGGTACGTCCACTACGTCTTTGACCTTGGCAACGGGCCGTCTCTCATGAAGGGCAACTCGGACAAGCCGCTCAACGATAACCAGTGGCACAACGTGGTCGTGTCCCGGGACGCCAACAACGTCCACACGCTCAAGATCGACTCACGCACCGTCACCCAGCACTCCAATGGAGCCCGCAACCTGGACCTCAAAGGTAAGAGGACCACGTCACCTTGAATACATGATAGTATCATGTAATTGTGGCCCCTGCTGGCGGCGAGTGGTACTGTCTCTGTTTTTTTTCCAATACATTTCATATGAGCGTCTTCGCTGGGTTGTTTCTGTGCACTTTATTTTTCTTTTTGCATCCAGACTTTCTGCAGAGTAAATTCGTGTTTTCTTGGTGGTCGAGGCTACTTTCATCAAGTCTCGTTTATTCTAGGCATACTTCTGGCATTTCAAGAAGGCTGACTAGGCTGGTCACACCGGACCATTGGCTAGAGCAGTGAAAGTGAGTGGTCTGCTGAAGCAGAGGTGGTCTCAATGTGCTCGGTACATGCTCCGGAACTTCATTAATGGATAGAACAATTCCACATTGTTGCTTTATATGTTGTAATTTATTGGCTGAGTCCACCGGTGTTTGCCCATATATGTGATGTGATGTAGCTAACTGCTGTGTTATTACACTAGGGTGAGTTCTTACACGGGATATTGGATATTGAGTCATATACTGATGGTTGAACAGGGTAGGGATATATGTTTGTTATAAAGATGATACCTCCATGTCACAGATCAACCTGGTTGATATTAGGCCCAGGACACGTCCAAAATATATTCTGGTGTCGTCATGTCTAAACCTGATTTTCTGACAATTGATGCACAATAGTGGCAATGCTGATATTGCATGAGACTATGTGCACATAGTACTTCTCATGCCCCGGTTAAGCTCTTAAGCATCACCCCCAAAATGGGTCCATTTTTGTTTTTGACGACTGCATACGTTTTTTGCAAAGCTTAGCTTTATACTTTATACTTATAGCACATGCATGAGCCTGGTCTCCTTTGAAAGGTAACATTTTGAAGTTACTAAAGCAAAGAATCATCAGAGTGCTAATGAAATAGAGTAACAGAGGTTTGAACACTCTGAAGTAAAAGTAGTTTGTACTCACATTGTTTGTCTGTTTAGTGGTTGCCAGATTCCTGTTTTTAAGTTCCAGCATAGAGATATGAGCTGCAAAACACTGGGCTTCCATAGCCTGAAGTATTGTGTAGTACAGGTCCAAATTCTATAAAGATCCATTCAAAAACGAGTGCTTGAGAAAGGTTTTGGTAAAGTGTGTACCGGTAAAAATACAGCGTGATTATCCAAGATGGCCGTCCACTTCAATTCATTCTGACGCTTGAGTCACAACAACGGACTTCTTCGTCAAATTTCACCACCTTCCCCCACTCTCATCTACTCGGCTGCAGTCTCTTTTGGAGCGGACGCTCGTTGGCTACAATGGTGATCAATAGTTTTCGCCATCACCGGTGATTGGTCAGTTCTAGACTGTTTAGAACCGGAAGTGGTAATTTGATGGAGCGGCCTGTCATATTATATCGGATATATCGTCATGTAACTCGAGACCCGAAGCACACAATTGGTCGAGTGTGGTGGCGATCGAAAGGCTTCCGAATGGTGCAATGGATGATCCTCGAAAAATGCAGCCGACCCGATAGTCGTGCCACGACGTGCGCGCGAGTGCGTGATGGCCTGCCGTCTGGCCCTCTGATGCATAATTAAAGTCTTGCTCTGGATGAGTGCTTTGTACAGTCAAGTCTCGCCCTCGAACATCCCTGTGTACAGTTTTCGTCGATGACTCCATTAGCTGTGTTGGCTCAGGCACGGGGTACAAGGAACCTCCATGAAGAGCTGTAGAGCAGAATACCCCCACTAGGGGTTAGTGTAGGCTGTTTCGTATTGGCCTAATGCCCAACCTAATGCCTAATGATAGTTCCTATTGGTAGTAAAGCACAGCTTAATGCCTAATGATAGTTCCTATTGGTACTATAATAGCAAAAATAAAAGACAAGGAACTTCACACATTCCCTGCCGTGGTAATAATATGGACGTTTTAACATTAATATATTATAATTACATTCAAATGTGCCT
>NC_140165.1:111237116-111240003 GCF_963971535.1 Notolepis coatsorum
GAGACTATGTGAGACTCGGTGAGACTCTGTGAGACTTGGTGAGACTCGGTGAGACTCTGTGAGACTCTGTGAGACTCTGTGAGACTCGGTGAGACTTGTTGAGACTTGGTGAGACTCTGTGAGACTTGGTGAGACTATGTGAGACTTGGTGAGACTTGTTGAGACTTGGTGAGACTCTGTGAGACTTGGTGAGACTTGGTGAGACTTGGTGAGACTCTGTGAGACTTGGTGAGACTCTGTGAGACTTGGTGAGACTTGTTGAGACTTGGTGAGACTCTGTGAGACTTGGTGAGACTTGGTGAGACTCTGTGAGACTTGGTGAGACTTGGTGAGACTTGGTGAGACTCTGTGAGACTTGGTGAGACTCGGTGAGACTTGGTGAGACTTGGTGAGACTTGGTGAGACTCTGTGAGACTTGGTGAGACTTTGTGAGACTCTGTGAGACTTGGTGAGACTTGGTGTGACTCTGTGAGACTTGGTGAGACTCGGTGAGACTTGGTGAGACTTGGTGAGACTATGTGAGACTTGGTGACACTTGGTGAGACTTGGTGAGACTCTGTGAGACTTGGTGAGACTCGGTTGAGACTTGGTGAGACTTGGTGAGACTCTGTGAGACTCGGTGAGACTTGGTGAGACTCTGTGAGACTTGGTGAGACTCGGTGAGACTTGGTGAGACTTGGTGAGACCTCTGTGAGACTTGGTGAGACTTGTGAGACTTGGTGAGACTTGGTGAGACTCTGTGAGACTTGGTGAGACTCTGTGAGACTTGGTTTGACTCGGTGAGACTTGGTGAGACTTGGTGAGACACGGTGAGACTTGGTGAGACTTGGTGAGACTCGGTGAGACTTGGTGAGACTTGGTGAGACTCGTGAGACTTGGTGAGACTTGGTGAGACTCGGTGAGACTCTGTGAGACTTGGTGAGACTCTGTGAGACTTGGTGAGACTTGGTGAGACTCGTGAGACTTGGTGAGACTTGGTGAGTGGAGACCTGGATCGGACTTGGTGAGACTGTGAGACTTGGTGAGACTCTGTGAGACTTGGAGACTCTGTGAGACTTGGTGAGACTTGGTGAGACTTGGTGAGAATTGGTGAGACTCGGTGAGACTTGGTTTGACTCGGTGAGACTTGGTGAGACTTGATGAGACTTGGTGAGACTTGGTGAGACTTGTGAGATTCTGTGAGACTTGGTTTGACTTGTTGAGACTCTGTGAGACTTGGTGAGACTTGGTGAGACTTGGTGAGACTCTGTGAGACTTGGTGAGACTTGGTGAGACTCTGTGAGACTTGGTGAGACTTGGTGAGACTTGGTGAGACTCTGTGAGACTTGGTGAGACTTGGTGAGACTCTGTGAGACTTGTTGAGACTTGGTGAGACTTGGTGAGACTTGGTGAGACTCTGTGAGACTTGGTGAGACTCTGTGAGACTTGGTGAGACTTGGTGAGACTTGGTGAGACTTGGTGAGACTTGGTGAGATTCTGTGAGACTTGGTTTGACTTGTTGAGACTCTGTGAGACTTGGTGAGACTTGGTGAGACTTGGTGAGACTCTGTGAGACTTGGTGAGACTTGGTGAGACTCTGTGAGACTTGGTGAGACTTGGTGAGACTTGGTGAGACTCTGTGAGACTTGGTGAGACTTGGTGAGACTCTGTGAGACTTGTTGAGACTTGGTGAGACTTGGTGAGACTTGGTGAGACTCTGTGAGACTTGGTGAGACTCTGTGAGACTTGGTGAGACTTGGTGAGACTTGGTGAGACTCTGTGAGACTTGGTGAGACTTGTTGAGACTCTGTGAGACTTGGTGAGACTCTGTGAGACTTGGTGAGACTTGGTGAGACTTGGTGAGACTTGGTGAGACTTGGTGAGGATTCTGTGAGACTTGGTTTGACTTGTTGAGACTCTGTGAGACTTGGTGAGACTTGGTGAGACTTGGTGAGACTCTGTGAGACTTGGTGAGACTTGGTGAGACTCTGTGAGACTTGGTGAGACTTGGTGAGACTTGGTGAGACTCTGTGAGACTTGGTGAGACTTGGTGAGACTCTGTGAGACTTGTTGAGACTTGGTGAGACTTGGTGAGACTTGGTGAGACTCTGTGAGACTTGGTGAGACTCTGTGAGACTTGGTGAGACTTGGTGAGACTTGGTGAGACTCTGTGAGACTTGGTGAGACTTGTTGAGACTCTGTGAGACTTGGTGACTACGGCACTCTTCAGGGGCCCTGGGGGGTTCAAGTTCTGTCCCGCTCCCCTAGGGGGCACTAGAGGGTCAAAAGGATCAGAAAGCACCCTGCCCCCCCCCTCTCTCTCTCTCTCTCCTCTCTCTCTCTCTTCTCTCTCGCTCTCTCTCTCTCTCTCTCTCTCTCTCTCTCTCTCCTCTCTCGCTCTCTCTCTCTCATCTCCTCTCTCCTCTCTCTCTCTCTCTCTCTCTCTCTCTCTCTCGTCTCTCTCTCTCTCTCTCTCTCTCTCTCTCTCTCTCTCTCTCTCTCTCACTCTCTCTCTCTCTCTCTCTCTCTCTCTCTCTCTTCTCTCTCTCTCTCTCTCTCTCTCTCTCTCATATCTCTCTCTCTCTCTTGGAGCATGATTTATTGACAGCGCTGCATCCTCAGAGCCCTGAATGGTGTAATTAAAAAGTCTGTGTTAATCATAAAAAGGGGAGGATACAGACAGCTGGCGCCACACCAGTGACCTGATGTCAGGCAGCAGAGGAGGGCGTTCAGTGCAGTTTACAGGATAATGCCTTAAAGCCCAGATCCGGAGTTGTTTTGAAACTGGTCAATGTAGACTATTATTCACATAATGCACCCAACAAGTTCGATTTGTAGATGTGATAAAAGCGTTTTTTTATAGTTTTGTTATATAACTTTCTTAAAGGAACATGCCAACGTTATAGGT
>NC_140165.1:111240203-111265203 GCF_963971535.1 Notolepis coatsorum
ACACACACAATGGGAATTACATTTTCGGCTCTCAATTGCAATACTATTCTTGTTAGGTCAATTAAGCATGTCAGTGTTGTGTGTCAAATGAAGGCTTCTAACAATGGGACCCAATACAATCTTCATTATAATTATTTCCCCCCTGTATTCAGATTTTTTTACTCATTTTACTCAAGTGTGTATAAATTAAACATTACAAAAAGTGATCTTTCCCTGTTTCTGAAGTGAGATTTTGATTGTGCTCACTGCATGTAGGCCCCTCTCTGGTTCCAGTCAAGTTGTTGTCCTGATACTAAAACAATGATAATAAATCAAATAAACTAGCGCCCACGTTGAGCATTTCAACGGTCCCCTTTCAACACTCTCTGCACCCAGTGTCCCCAACACTCTCTGCCCAGTGTCCCCAACACTCTCTGCACCCAGTGTCCCCAACACTCTCTGCACCCAGTGTCCCCAACACCCTCTGCACCCAGTGTCCCCAACACTATCTGCACCCAGTGTCCCCAACACTCTCTGCACCCAGTGTCCCCAACACTCTCTGCACCCAGTGTCCCCAACACTCTCTGCACCCAGTGTCCCCAACACTCTCTGCACCCAGTAGTGTCCCCAACACTCTCTGCACCCAGTGTCCCCAACACTCTCTGCACCCAGTGTCCCCAACACTCTCTGCACCCAGTGTCCCCAACACTCTCTGCACCCAGTGTCCCCAACACTCTCTGCACCCAGTGTCCCCAACACTCTCTGCACCCAGTGTCCCCAACACTCTCTGCACCCAGTGTCCCCAACACTCTCTGAACGCTCGTGGGGACCAGTGCCCCCAACACTCTCTGAACGCTGCTAGGGGACCCAGTGTCCCCAACACTCTCTGAACGCTGCTGGGGGACCCAGTGTCCCCAACACTCTCTGAACGCTGCTAGAGGACCCAGTGTCCCCAACACTCTCTGAACGCTGCTAGAGGACCCAGTGTCCCCAACACTCTCTGAACGCTGCTAGAGGACCCAGTGTCCCCAACACTCTCTGAATGCTCCTGGGGGACCAGTGTCCCCAACACTCTCTGAACGCTCCTGGGGGACCAGTGCCTCCCTTGTTGTGAAACCCTGGGTTAGAAGGCGGAGCCTCTTTGTGAAACCCTGGGTTAGAAGGCGGAGCCTCTTTGTGAAACCCTGGGTTAGAAGGCGGAGCCTCTTTGTGAAACCCTGGGTTAGAAGGCGGAGCCTCTTTGTGAAACCCTGGGTTAGAAGGCGGAGCCTCTTTAGAATGGGATATCTCTGCATGGCTGCTACACTGAGACTCAGACTCAGAAAGTGTAAATAAATAAATAATTTAGGACCTGCTCCGAGGTCATCAATTGGCACACATGCGATGCATGCATGCAATTCATATCTGCGATTAACCCATCCCGTCGTCCTTCCCCCCCAAGGGCAGCCGGGAGCAGACAGGCGTCAACGTGAGCCGCGCCAGGGGACCAATCCATGTGCTCCTGTCCGTCTTCGTCAAGGACGCCACAGCGTTAGCGATCTTGTTGTTGTGCATGTTTTTTCCATTGGGTTTATCTTATCGGGGGGGAAACCCTTGCGAGCACGGGGAGAACATGCAAACTCCACACAGAAAGGCCTGGGAGATACCCCACCTGGGTAACTGGCATCATGGAAACCTGGTCCCCAAGCGGGAATCGAACCCTGGACCTTCTTGCTGTGAGGTGACAGTGTTAACCACTACACCACCGTGCCGCACCGTGCCGTGTAAACTGTGAGTTGGTGTGTACTACACGTTGAAGCAACATTTAAAGATAATTTCTTTTGGTCTTTGGCATGTGGCCATGGTACAAGCATAATCTCTAAGCTGTAATCGAGGTTGTATACTTCATAGATGCTAACCGCACAGGCAAAAGGTAATTAGCCGCCACGTTGTGTATTATTCTTTCAATAACCGCACAGCTCGTGGTACATTACTGCTTCCATATGGAGGCTGCTGGTGTGGTGGCTCCTAGATCCGCTTCACTGGCTACATTCAAATGTTCTCTCTGCCACTGATGGAGCTTGATAGACAGTTCCATTACAATCTTACAGTCTTACGCGTGTATGTGTGTGTGTGTGTGTGTGTGTGTGCGCGCGCGCACGTGTGTGTGTGTGTGTGCGTTTGCATTTGTAATATCTACCATCAGCTGTGTTGTCACAACCACTATCTGTGAAGAGAAGCAACTCAATGACAGTGACACAAACAACAGCAGTGGCACAATGACAGCAACGACAACGGGAAAAAAATGGCGCCGGCATCAGCAACGACAAAAACAAAGACACAGCAACATCATGAGCTTCATCAGAAACACGACAGCAACATCGTGAGCTTCATCAGAAACACGACAGCAACAACAGCAATTACATCAAAGACATCATCAACAACCAGGACAACAGCAAGTTTATAAGAACAACACCAACGATTACAACAAGGGCAGCAAGGTTACGGTATATAATACCTAAAACACATGTTGGTAAATAATACCAGACTAAAACACAGTATGGTAGATAATAACAGACTAAAACACATGTTGGTAGATAATAACAGACTAAAACACATGTTTCAAGTTTCAAGTTTCAAGTTTCTTTAATATTTGTCATACAGAAGTACAGAATACTTTTATACAAAATGCTTCTTACTGTTACGCTCCAGAGACTGTGCAAGACAAGATAAGTATGAAATAAAATAACATAGTAAAATTAGAAGTAAAAAAAATGAGGTCACAGTGTTCAGTTTAGACATATGTACAATGTTCGATGCAGAATAGACGTAGTTACCATACAATATACAATACTGTGCAGTGTACTAATATACAATACTATATAGTGCAAGGCAGAAATGGGACGAGGTGCAATTTAGGTACAATTCACAGTAGGTGTACGAGTTGTAGTGCAAATCCTTTATCAATAAATATAAAGTGTAAAGTGTGTTTGTGTGATCTGAAGTGTGGAGAGTGGGTGCTGCAGTGTGTTGTTTGTTTGAGTGAGTGTGTGCGTGTGGGTGTGTGTGCTGTGTGCATTTGATGGTTGTTGCATAGTGTTTATTGTTCGTTTAGCAGCCTGATGGCCTGGGGATAGAAGCTTCTTCTGAGTCTTTCTGTGCTCGCCTTAAGACTCCGGTATCGCTTGCCTGACCGCAGCAGTTCAAAGAGGCAGTTGTTCGGGTGGCTCGAGTCCTTAATAATTCTCTTCCCCTTGCACCGCTTGTTGTAAATGTTCTGGAGGGTGGGGAGCCCCCCTCCAATTGTGCGTTCGGCTGAACGTGTCACTCTTTGTAGTCTGCTACGGTCTTGTGCAATGTTGGTAGATAATAACAGACTAAAACACATGTTGGTAAATAATAACAGACTAAAACACATGTTGGTAAATAATAACAGACTAAACACATGTTGGTAAATAATAACAGACTAAAACACATGTTTGTAAATAATAACAGACTAAAACACATGTTGGTAAATAATAACAGACTAAAACACATGTTGGTAAATAATAACAGACTAAAACACATGTTGGTAAATAATAACAGACTAAAACACATGTTGGTAAATAATAACAGACTAAAACACATGTTGGTAAATAATAACAGACTAAAACACATGTTTGTAGATAATAACAGACTAAAACACATGTTGGTAGATAATAACAGACTAAAACACATGTTGGTAAATAATAACAGACTAAAACACATGTTGGTAAATAATAACAGACTAAAACACATGTTGGTAAATAATAACAGACTAAAACACATGTTTGTAGATAATAACAGACTAAAACACATGTTGGTAGATAATAACAGACTAAAACACATGTTGGTAGATAATAACAGACTAAAACACATGTTGGTAAATAATAACAGACTAAAACACATGTTGGTAGATAATAACAGACTAAAACAGATAATATTAGCATGGAACACAGTATGGTAGAAAATATCAGCGTGGAACACATTATGGTAGATAATAACAGTGTGGAACACATTATGGTAGATAATAACAGACTAAAACACATTATGGTAGATAATATCAGCGTGGAACACAGTATGGTAGATAATATCAGACTGGTGAGGCTGATGGTTATCCGGTGATTTCAGTGTGAAATCTTTATGAGGCAACACACCCTAGGGCTGAGTATCTTTATCTCTATCCTAACACACACACACACACACACACACACACACACACACACACACACACACACACACACACACACACACACACACACACACACACACACACACACGCACACGCACACGCACATGGACACGCACACATGCACACATGCACACACGCATACACACAAACACACACACACACACACACACGCACACACACACACGCACACACGCATACACGCGCACACACACACGCACGCACGCACATACACACACACACACACACACACACACACACACACACACACACACACACACACACACACACACACACACACACACACACACACACACACACACACACACACACACACACACACACACACACACACACACACGCACGCACACACACACACACACACACGCACACACACGCACACACACACGCACACACGCATACACGCGCACACACACACGCACGCACGCACATACACACACACACACACACACAGAGGAAAACAATGTAGCACCCTGCCCCCATGGTTTCTCCCTGGAGTAATACCTCATAATGGCTCCTCGCAGGGCTGTGATGGTGTCAGGGCGGACCTAAGATAAGACACTGTTTATAAACTCAGAGTGGAACAAATGCCCTCTTTAAGCGCCCTCACCACCGGGGCATCAGATCGCCAGCCCGGCTCCTATCTCCGTCAGGGGGCGAGAGAGGGAGTGTGTTGCTATCGTCCCCTGCCTGCGGGTGCCACGCCCCCCCCCCCCCCACCGAGCGCCGCTTCGCCCGCCTGGCCGGGGCTCCTCCCTCTGTCGTCTGGGCTTCACAGATAAGGGATCCTAGTCACCTCTCTCCCCCTTCTTCACCTCCTTCCTGAACACACCCACTCTCTCTCCCCCTTCTTCACCTCCCTCCTGAACACACCTACTATCTCTCCCCCTTCATCACCTCCTTCCTGAACACACCCACTCTCTCTCCCCCTTCTTCACCTCCCTCCTGAACACACCCACTATCTCTCCCCCTTCATCACCTCCTTCCTGAACACACCCACTATCTCTCCCCCTTCTTCACCTCCTTCCTGAACACACCCACTATCTCTCCCCCTTCTTCACCTCCTTCCTGAACACACCCACTATCTCTCCCCCTTCTTCACCTCCTTCCTGAACACACCCACTATCTCTCCCCCTTCTTCACCTCCTTCCTGAACACACCCACTATCTCTCCCCCTCACCGCCAAAAATAAAATAAAACGATTTGTACTGCAGGTAAAAGTGAGAGAAGGACGAGGTCTGGGCTCTGCCAGCGTGACGTCCCGGGGGAGACACAGTTGGACCACGTCAAGGCCTCTCCCTTCACGTCGTACCTGACGGGACGTCACCCCGCATCCCCCGTCCGTCTGATCAGCATAAGTAACTAGATATTAGTCACAGGCTTGGTTGGCAAAGAATACAGAGTGGTAATGTCAAATAATTAGACTGAGAGCTTTTATCTAAAACGCTTTACAACGCATGCCTCACATTCGCTCACATTCTAGGGTGACAGTGATTTATAGGCAGGCTGTAGCTTCAACTCTTAAACCTCTGGACTCTCATCCCTCAGATGTATTACTGGTGACAGGTATGATATGCACCACTCTGTCCTTTATGATACAGTACAGTATACGTATATGATACTCACCACTCTGTCCTTTATGAAAATATATGATACTCACCACTCTGTCCTTTATGATAATATATGATACTCACCACTCTGTCCTTTATGAAAATATATGATACTCACCACTCTGTCCTTTATGATAATATATGATACTCACCACTGTGTCCTTTATGAAAATATATGATACTCACCACTCTGTCCTTTATGATAATATATGATACTCACCACTCTGTCCTTTATGAAAATATATGATACTCACCACTCTGTCCTTTATGAAAATATATGATACTCACCACTCTGTCCTTTATGAAAAGGTTGGATTTCCTTATCTGGTTAAAAGGCGTAACTAGCATTGGTATTTGTTTATTTTTACCTTATTGGTACACTTCCCCCTTACATCACATCACTGTTGGAATGGAATCTTGGAACCTATTCTACGTTCAAATGACAAAATTACTTCTTAGGGTTCCTTGAGTTTGCTCTGAACTATGAAAAACTGCAAGTGATTCTGGTGAACCCCAAGTTCTCTGACATGTCTCTTCCATTAATATGCCAGGCCCTGATCTCTGCCCAGAAGAGTGATTCCTTGTTGTCTAAATGTTTTGCTGCTGTTGCCAGTGATGCTAGTGAGTCTAGTAAAAAGCAAGCCTTTTTGATGGAGGGGGGTGTGTTAATGAGCACATGGGTTGCAAGGCCAGGTGGAAGGAAAGTGAACCCCAGTGATGAGTGGAACAGAGTCCACCAGATTGCAGGTGACATGTGCTGGAGTTCGCACACAAGCATGTATGGTCTGGTCATCTGGGGTTCTGGGCATTGGCTGAGAAATATTTGGCCCGATGTAGTTCATTTTTGTAGGACCTGTAGTACCTGTCAGATACAATAGAGAGCATCCTGACTGGTAACATCACCCCCTGGTTTGGGAATAGCACCGCACACGACCGCAGCAGACTGGAGAGAGCGGCTCGATCAGCCAAACGCACTATTGGAGGTGGGCTTCCCACTCTCCGGGCACATTGACCTCTACCTCCTGTGCCAATGTCGGCCCCCAAATCGAGGAGCAACGCCAGTGACGGTAACTCCCAGCGAAGCCGACAGTACTACCGATAGGAGTTTCTACTCCCGAGCGCCTGATCTTCTGAAGGGAGACCGGACTTTCTTGTCTCGTAGATATCATGGAAAGGATCTGGCATGTGAGGTTAACCGTCTGGCCTCCTCAATACTCTCCAAGGAAAAGGACAAATGGAGACATTCCTCTTCCGGAAACACTACTGAATATCTTTACAAAGGGGTGTCCCGGTGGTTCAGTGGTTCATTGGGCTATGGTCAGTACATTGTGCTTTCATGATCGTGGGTTCAATCTGGCTTGCAACCCTGTTGTACTCTTCTGTACATATAGACATTTACATACACATGCACACACACACATACACACACACACACACACACACACACACACACACACACACACACACACACACACACACACACACACACACACACACACACACACACACACACACACACACACACACACACACACACACACACACACACACACACACACACACACACACACACACACACACACACACACCTATACTTACTTTAATTTAAAATTTGATGATGTTTAAAATTTTTGGTGATAGGAATATCAATATCCTATACAAATAGGTGGTAAGAGTTTAATTTGTCCAGTGCCTATGAATCAGGGTAAAATAGTGTAGCTGTATGCATGTTTATGGTTTCTCACTGCTTGTGAATTTAGTGCATATTAATATACTGTATTATGTCATATATATTGTACTAATATAGTATGTATAGTAATATGTTTGAGAGAAAGGATGGTTGTCTCGTCTGTAAATGTCTTATCTATTGTCATGTTTATGTTATGTGTTTGACCCCAGGAAGAGTAGCTGACGTGCTGCACCAGCTAATGGGGAGCTAATGGTTGACCCTTTGTTCTCATCAACCAGCGGGACTGTGTTGGGGCTGTGGACATGTGCCCATGAAATCAGATTCAGATTCATGCTAATAACAGGCACCGATATCTAAATCAGTTTTATCTGTGGTTTTGTGACATCTTTATGTCAAATATACATGTTTCTGGATTTTCGGAGGAAAGTGATTCCTAAGGACCTTCTAGCAAGCAACGCATAATGGAATACTTATGTAGCTAAGGGCAAACATTTAGAGATCAAAGGGTATTCCCATACAACATCCTAAGGAAAGCCTTGTGGTGATTTTATGCAACGAATTTATTTTAATTAGGTGTATACAGAGTATCACACATAACCAAGGCATCTGAACATTCATGAATTATGCAGTGATGTAGTTACAGTATCAGAACAGTGAACAGGCTGTGTCTTTTCTGCATAAGGAAACCACACCTTTATGGCCTCATCACTGTTTCCATTGACACAGTGGAGGCTGCATAGACGACGTGAAATTACATTATTTGACTTTTTTCAACACATATTCTTATTTATTCAATGTGTTAAGGGTATTATACTTTTAATATAGGTATAGGTAGCACCGGTTAGTTTACTTCCTCTTTCGGAAGGTGAGATGTTTGACGGTGGAACGCAAGTGGAACGTTGTCCAACTATCTGGAGAATGTTTAGCCTACTTTACTCTTGATTGGTCTGGAATCAGCTGCTTCAAATGTTAGGGTATTAATAACTATGTTATCACATTACTAAAAGTTTGAGCTCTACTTAGATTAGATTCAAATGTATTGTCATTATACAGCACACGTACAGTGCAACGAAAATAAGTTTGGCATCAAACCAGAGTGCAAATGTAATAGTAAAGTGCAAATATACAATGTACAGGTGATTAAACTGGGTACAGAATATAAAAATTAGTGTAGTGCTAATCAGATGTATGTACAAAGTTGTAATATTAATAATCAAAACAACAGTTGCTGCTTCTCTGTTTACTTTTGCAAACAGATTAATTCCAGGCCCCAAAAGAACGTTGTTCGATCTGCCTATCCGTTGGGATCAATAGGATCCCTAGATCACAACCCACATCCCTGTCTTTGCACACATTAATTTAGTTTGACAGTTATTGAGACTAAATGAGTTTGAATATGGCCACCAGTGATGTCATCAGGGGCATTGAATCATTGTGTTAATTACAGCTCATTGTGTTAATTACAGCTCAATTAAATTATGAGGTAGCCTGTCCCCATAAGACAAGGCATTGCTATAGTTTTCACCTACATTATTTCACGGAGCTTTAATTAACACACAGCTAAATAAATGCGTGCAAAAATATTTGGATGTGTGTGAGATAGTGTGCAAAATAGATCAGCATTGTTTTTTGGTGAAGTGCCCCTTTAACAACTGACCCTTTGATCGACACAATACGGGCTAAGATGAAAACAGTCACAAAAGAGGGTGATTTATTTACTGTGGGGCCTCGAGAGCAGCCCCACAAGGGACAATTACAGCTGTCAAATCTAACCAGGGGCCTTTAACAGAACCTTGAAAGGATCTCAAGGATTGCATGGTATCTCTGTGGATATTTGTGATCTTTGTGACATTTGTATTTGTCGATTTGCCCCACAACATTGAGCACAGGAGTTAAAAAGGATTGTTCTGGATCGATATCATCCTCAATCGGGGCAGAGAGATTCAATCAACAGTGGAATGGAGTGGGGTTAATTTCAAAAGTGCAGACTGATTGGACACTCATGGCTTGTGTGAGATCCGTTCTGCTCTGTGTGTTAGTGTCCATTACTGCTGAGTGTGCCGGGGCCAGGCCCACGACAGGGAGGACCACTGACACCATTACTGCTGAGTGTGCCGGGGCCAGGCCCAGGACAGGGAGGACCACTGACACCATTACTGCTGAGTGTGCCGGGGCCAGGCCCACGACAGGGAGGACCACTGACACCAGTCGCCTTTAATGGAACCAAGTGTTGTCTTGTGAGGAAATCTATTATCTGCACGATAAGAAATTGGCATTTAGTAAAAGCTGTGTCGTAATAGACATTGAGGTCATAAGTAGATAATTTGAATATTGTGGGTTACAAATAAGGGGGCGAAAAAGGAGATGAACAAAACAAAACATGCACCTAACGTCATGATTCCGTCATACTGTCGTTTTTGACGAGACGTCAAAGGGATGGGGAAGGCTGACCCATTTCCAAACACAAAACAACACTCCTCCAGTATTTTAAAACAGCTGATTTCCAGGAAACAAAATAGTGCCAAGTGATGGCACAATCCTTAATGCTAGAGGACTGTGGTTTTGTGTTGGAAATGGATAACCCTTTTGGCCTGCATGTTTGTAGGTGGTGTGGATTAAAACGTTTTTTGGTTTTGTGCCCCCATTTGCTCCGCGGTCCACTCAGAACACGGCCAGAACCCCCGACCTCGATATAGGTCCGGTAATAGCTTTGCATCAACTACACCACTGGCAAGTATTTCATACAATTTAAATGTCCAAAGAGTGGACAAACAGTCCCTTTAATCTAACCTCCCTCTGGTGTGTCCATCCCATAATGTTGTCGCCCCGGAAAGCTCTTGCGTTCCCTTCTTGGGAACATCTCGGTCCCCTACACTCATGCGCTTTCATCCCAGACTTTCACTGCACATAGCCACACATCTGGCCTCATAGAAGAGCGCGGGGGGGGGGGGGGGGGGGGTTAATGGCTGACGGATTGAATAGCCATCAATCTGGTGCCATTGAGGACATAAAGCCAGAACATTTCAAACGCTTCCTAATGGCCTCTGAATGGCCTCCGTGTTTGGAGAGTTGGTTATTGCATCACACACTTAGCCACAGCGGCGGGGACATCTTGAGAATTGATTGATTGTACCTCGGAGCCCACATATCCGAGGACTTGACATGGACCACACACATTGACAGTGTTGTGAAGAAGGCACGACAACGCCTCTACTTCCTCAGGCGCCTAAGGAAGTTCCAAGTCAGTCAGAAGATCCTTAGGAACTTCTACTCATGTACAATAGAGAGCATCCTGACCGGCAACATCACCTCCTGGTTTGGGAATAGCACTGCACAAGACCGTAGCAGACTACAAAGAGTGACACGTTCAGCCGAACGCACAATTGGAGGGGGGCTTCCCACCCTCCAGAACATTTACAACAAGCGGTGCAAGGGGAAGGCTAAGAGAATTATTAAGGACTCGAGCCACCCGAACAACTGCCTCTTTGAACTGCTGCGGTCAGGCAAGCGATACCGGAGTCTTAAGGCGAGCACAGAAAGACTCAGAAGAAGCTTCTATCCCCAGGCCATCAGGCTGCTAAACGAACAATAAACACTATGCAACAACCATCAAATGCACACAGCACACACACCCACACGCACACACTCACTCAAACAAACAACACACTGCAGCACCCACTCTCCACACTTTAGATCACACAAACACACTTTACACTTTATATTTATTGATAAAGGATTTGCACTACAACTCGTACACCTACTGTGAATTGTACCTAAATTGCACCTCGTCCCATTTCTGCCTTGCACTATATAGTATTGTATATTAGTACACTGCACAGTATTGTATATTGTATGGTAACTACGTCTATTCTGCATCGAACATTGTACATATGTCTAAACTGAACACTGTGACCTCATTTTTTACTTCTAATTTTACTATGTTATTTTATTTCATACTTATCTTGTCTTGCACAGTCTCTGGAGCGTAACAGTAAGAAGCATTTTGTATAAAAGTATTCTGTACTTCTGTATGACAAATATTAAAGAAACTTGAAACTTGAACTTGATTAAATTGATTGAACATTTTATTAACAAATTGCAGAATGGGTACAATACAGTACGGCTTAATACACACAATTGTTAAAGGGGAGCACGACCAGAGAAAGACTTTCATCTTGTTTACATCAGGGTCCCCCATTTTCAATTCATCATAAGAAACCGCTCCTTTATTTTGGGAGTAAATCAAACATAGCCTCTGCAAACATGGTGACCAATAAAACAACCGTCCGGGATGGCGTGCTTCCAGAGCCAACCGGCTGTCGTTCCACCGCAGGGGAAAAGATCTTGATTCATGTCATGCCTCTGCTTTACATTTCGGTGAGATGACGGTGGCAGAGGAAGGAAAGTGGTGAAAGGAAAATGTCAAGCCTGCTCAGCGCATCACCCTAAATAAGAACAAGCCTGCTCAGCGCATCACCCTAACTAAGAACAAGCCTGCTCAGCGCATCACCGTAAATAAGAACAAGCCTGCCCAGTGCGTCACCCTAAAAGAGAACAAGCCTGTCCAGCGCGTCACCCTAAATAAGAACAAGCCTGCTCAGCGCATCACCCTAAATAAGAACAAGCCTGTCCAGCGTGTCACCCTAAATAATAACAGAACAAGCCTGTCCAGCGTGTCACCCTAAATAATAACAGAACAAGCCTGCCCAGCGTGTCACCCTAAATAATAACAGAACAAGCCTGTCCAGCGTGTCACCCTAGCGACAAAAGCCAGTTAAGAAATCACAGAGACACAGGTGGATGTCGCTAGAGACGTGAGGGAACTGAGATGCAGAACTCCCTACTAGCTACTTATCATCACCAACTCTGGGAAAATAAGCAGACAAGGGACGAAATGAACGGCATGAGGTGTAAAATCGCTTATACCAGTAAAAGTAGAGGTGGCTTATTTAATATCCAGATCATGTTGTGGGTCCACCAGACCTTGGGTGAGGAACAGAAACACCACACAAGGGTTTAAGTCAGTGGCGGCTCTACCACTAGGGGCGCTAGGGCGCCGACCCACCTGCTGGCCAGCTGCTGTTAAATCAGAGAAGAAGACAATAAAACGTTTTCGTTTTTGTGTTTTATAGCCCTATAAATAATATAAACATGTTTAAAATTAATAATATTTACTCATTTTAAGTATGTTTGTATTTCCAATGCACAATATAACGTTATTATCTAAATAAAAAAAAACATCGTTTTCCAGAGCAGGAAGTGACATCACGTTTTTTTTATTTTTTTTCTTTTTTCGTATTTCTCGGCCCGGGCTATACGCGATAGCGCTCTGAGTGCGCGTCACAGTTTGATCGCTGTCTCCGTCACAGCCAATCAGTGCATACGGCGTTGTGCGTTGAAATATGACTATTATGTTGGAATCCGAGCGCGATTTGAAGCGGTCTAGCCAGCAGCGTGAACTTCCGTGAAGAATTTCCATAGCCGCATTTCGCGGAGACGCTCTCTGATTGGCCGACGCCAGTATTTTTTTCCATGGCAGAATTTCACAGAGACGATCTCTGATTGGCCGAATCCAATTTCTAATGTTCCAATTCTAGCTTCTAGCTTGGTTCCTAGGTTGGTCTAGGACTGTTGTTTGTCTTAGAGCGTGCCGTGCCGTGACTGCAAGTTCTTTAGACTGTTAAGCTTAGGCACTCTTTCAAAGTTGGTTAAGGTTAGAGTTTGTCTTAGAGCATGGTGATAGAACGCCAGGTAGTTTGCAGTCTGTTCGAGCGGAAATGGACAAAGGAATGTACTTGTTGAGTGTTGTGCTAACGTCACGAGCTCAGCTGAGCTAACACTTGGCTAACAAGCTATATGGCGGATTATACACGTTTATCAAGCTCTCCTGCCCTGGACGTTTCAACTAAACAGTGAGTCTCTCTCTCTCTCTCTCTCTCTCTCTCTCTCTCTCTCTCTCTCTCTCTCTCTCTCTCTCTCTCTCTCTCTCTCTCTCTCTCTCTCTCTCTCTCTCTCTCTCTCTGTGCTTAACGTTAACGTTTGTAAATAGTTTTTTTTAGGAGCAGTACTGTTAGGCTACTGCTGTGCTGGCCATTCATGAAGCGAGACATTGCTGATTGTTTATTTATTTTATAACACAAGACTATGACTACCAACTGCCTAGCCAGCCGTGTATCAATCTTGGATGCAATAATAACGTTACTTACCACACTGACTATGTCGATGGCTCATTGATTTAACTACTGCAGCTCTCTCGGATTGAAAATCCGTGGATTATGGCTTGTTCAATATCGTCTATGTTTGAATGAATGAATGAATGAATGAGAACTTTATTAACAGATTGCATAATGGGTACAATACAGTACGGCTCAATACACACAATTGTTAAGGGGATGCAGACCAGAGAAAGACGTTTGTCTTGTTTACATCAGGGTCCCAGATTTTCGATTCATATCGATAGTTTAATAGCTAGCCTTGGCTCGTTTAACAATATGCAAAATATGTGTACAGCCCTGTACTCATACTGAAGTTATTCTTGGTATATAATAGGTCTGATTGTGTAACGAATCGATTCCACGTCGCGCTGTGTGTGAGAGAGAGAAGGAGAGATCTGCCTGTGTTTGGAGACGGGCGAGTTTTGTTTCTAACTTTTCTATTTATATTGTGTTTCAAGTTGTGAATTAGAGTCTAGACTATACTTTATTTGACTGGTTGTGTGTTGTTGTAGTAACAGCTGAGCGACTCGTTCATAAGAGCCGATTCATTGCTGTGAGCGTGAGTCGAATCGCTCACGTCTTGCCATGAGTCTTGCGTGGTACAGTACTGTACTGTACAAAATATTTGGTATAGCGCCCCTAGTGGCGAAGTACCCAGCGGCCGCCACTGGTTTAAGTGACAGGATGTACTGAACCAGCTGCACACAAATGATTTGATTGTGCAAATGTCTATTACATTTCAAAGGTACAAAAGGACATTGTGTCTTGAGACACAGAAGAAGCGAGACGTTGGTCTACCAGGCTGCTTCCACCGTCAGCCCTGGAAAATATGCAGAACTGAAAGCTCCCACATGAATGGAGTGGGATGTAAAATAGCTGAAAGGTAGATTGAAGTAGTTTGATTGAAGAATAGATTTGCCATGGTTAGGGTCTTAGAAACATATTGACATTTACAAATATTTTAAATTTTTGTAATATTTGATGTGTACATGTACAGTATTTCACCTTTTTTGATGATTTACAAAAAAAATTGGGTAAACTAGGCTGACGAGTTGGCTAGTTTTGACATCAAATTAAGGAAAACATATATTGAAAATGACATTCCTGATATTTAAGCAGTTGATTGCTATTGAAGTTTCTATTGCTATCAGTTTCGCTAATGATATGAATGACGTGAGTTGAGTTTTCAGTGAGTACATCGCCTCCCGTTCCTTTTTACCCGCCTGTCGTCCCTCTTGCTATATCCAGCCTCTGGAGGTGGCCGTTAACCCCATTATTTTTTTGATGAGATGTTCCTGATGAGATGTTCCCCAGACCTAGTGTGAAACTTGACAAAACGGAGGTCTGGCTCCTGCCAGAATATCCCGCCCGGGTGGCGGGAGCGGCACAACGGCGGGCCGCATGGCAGAGAGCGGTGTGGTCGGTCGGAGGTGAACTCACCAACCTGCTGGACGTCTACTGGAGGTCAGAAGCCCAGGAGTATCATAAAGGATCCCAGCCCTCCAGACAACAACAGAGGGCCGTCATGCACTCGCGCGCACGTCACAGCACTTTGCTCTCGCCTGTCGGCTCCGAGCTGCGTTTTCGCCGATCAACCAATACATTGTTGGAAAGTTTAATTTGCCGCTTTTCGATCGTCATCCCACTCAACCTATTGCGTGATTCCATTCTCGAGTCTCAAGACAAAACATTCGGTGAGCGTCATTTGACAAGTCGTTCGAACGAGTGACCACGTCCGGTTGTGAACGGTCCTGAACTGAACTTAAAAACAGGCATCTGGCAACCAGTACAAAGAAATGTGAGTACACAAAACCTTTACTTCAGTGTGTTCAAAACTCTGTTACTCTATTTCATTAGCACTCAAAGTATTCATGCATGTGCTGTAAGTATAAAGTATAATAAATAGCTAATTACTTTTGGTATGCAATCATAAAAATATATATATTTTTAAAGAAACTAGTAAAATGTTTGCCCAATACTTAAGTGGTTAAGGTTGACGCAGAGAGACCCCAGGTGCTGCTCTACCCACAAGACAGGCAGATGATAAAGGAGGACTACGCCTGGTATCTGTACACGACTCACTGACTGGCATCATAGACTCGTTTTCATTCTCACAGATCTGCACATTTGCACATATGTGTACTTATTATTACATGCAGCATATGAACATCTATCACACTAAACATGCGCTTTGACTTAGTAGCCTACATCAACACACATGAGAAGTACCAAAAATACATTGCGAATAACACTCTCAGAAAATACATGTCAAGTGAAGTGTTTATTAATCCCCTTAGGGAAATGCAGGTCTCATAGCAACATGGGGGAGCGGAGGCACAGGTAGAAGTGGTAATATTAGCAATAGTAATAGTAATAGTAACGAACATAGAACATAGAACATCAAAAGGTACAAGCATGACAAGGTTATTCTAATATTTTAAATTATTCAATAATTCAATAATCTTGACTTGACTCTTGACTTGACTTGAATTAATCCATTGATTTATTGATTTGCATAATGTAGCTCTAAAAGTCAAATTTTTTTCTTCTCTTTATTAATTTTTATTTCATTTTCTTTTTTCTCTGATGGGTTTTATTTTAATTAGTTTTTAATTTTTTTAATTTTATCTTATTTTCTTGATAGTGGTGATATTTTTATCCACTCTTTTCCTCTTTCTGATGGTTTCATCATAAGTTAGTAGAAGGTTCAAATGAATATATCATTGAAGGTATATTTTTCATTTTTCACACTATTGTTTTTACATTAATGGGAAGGCGCAAGACCAAAAAGCGACATTCTATTGAATTAGAATGAAAGTTGTAGATCCTATGGCAATTAGCATAGGAAGATTAGGGTTACAAAGCTCATTTTGGGCAACCCGGTGGCTTAAGGGAGGGAGTCATACGCGTAGGATGTGTCTATGGAACACAGTCCTGTACGACTCTCGGTGGGAGGGGGGATTAGGGGATTTTTATTTGTATACAGTATATGTATGTTTTTAAGCTCGGCTCTCAATGGGACCTCAATAGTTGGATGTATATCTATTGCTGCTTCGCACTCCAGAAGCATTACCAACGACTATAAAACAACATGTATAGATTATGGCTAGTTTGAATATAATTATCTGGAACACTGGGGGAATAAATAATCAACACAAACGCAAAAACGTGCTCACACTGATGAAAAAAGAACAGGTGGACGTGGCTCTGCTAAGCGAAACACACATTTTAGAGAAAGACACAGCTACGGTAGCGGACAACACATATCATAACATTAGTCACTCTTCCTTTGGAACGAGAACTAGGGGAGTAGCCATAGTCGTTAGACGGAAGTTGAATATTGAATTGAAGGGAGTATGGTCTGATGCAGATGGTCGGATAACTATAGCTAAGATTGTACACAAGAACAGGAAAATAGCGTTGGTAGCGGTATACGCCCCAAATCTGTACGAAGTTGGTTTCTTCACTACACTTACCAAAGCAATGTTAGACTTTCCCGATTACTCATTTATAATTGGTGCGGATTTTAATGCCATTTGGAATCCAAGGATGGACAAATATTACCCCTCCTTTTCCAACGAACAAAAAAAATCATCTAATGCATTAAAGGATTGGTCGAAGATTACAGGTGTAAATGACTTATGGCGATCACTTAACCCCACGACCCGGAAGTACTCTTGTCGATCTACGAGACATAACACATTATCCAGAATAGATTATGTTTTTGCATCCCCGAGACTATTTGATAAATATGATGTGGAAATGATACCCAATGCATTATCAGATCACTGTTATTTACTCCTAAAAGGAACATTTGGTATACTATCTTCCCGAGCCCCAAGATGGCGATTTAACTCGATGCTGCTTAATAACAAGGAATTCATTACACAACTCAAAGAAGCTCTTACAGTATTCCTATGGGAGAATGCAAACTCGGTGCAGGACCCCAGAATAATATGGATGTCGGTAAAGGGAACGATCAAGGATTTCACTGATAGCTTTTCCTCCAAAATGCGCAAGAATCGATGCTCAAAACTGGCTGAACTGGAAACGCTTTACTCAACGTTATTTAATTCTTTACAATACAACAACTCAATTCGACTGGAAAATCAAGTTAATGTACTAAAAAAAGAGATCAATGCCATATACAGACAACAATCGGAAATACAAATACGTAGCACAAGACAACAGCAGTACTCTCAAGGTTCTAAACCAAGTCACCTATTAGGCATGCAATTAAGAATTAATGCAACATTTGCAGATATAACTACCATTAGAGCACAACAAGTACTTGTTACAGACCCTGAAAAAATTAATTCTACTCCAACTTATATAAATCAGAAACGACCTTCGATCAAAACAAAATGGACACATATCTTAATCAAATTAATCTCCCTAAACTTTCAGAGGATGACGCTAAACAGTTAGAAACACAGATCACACTAGAGGAACTCAAGAAGGCCATATCCGAAATGCAAAGTGGTAAGGCTCCTGGAAGAGACGGTATCCCACCAGAAATGTACCTCTCTTGTTGGGACATAATTGGACCCCTATTACTAAATATGATTTTATACTCAGTCAAGGAGGGGAACTTCCATAAGAACGATAATATTGCACTCATAACAGTCCTCATTAAAAAAGACAAATACCCCACAGAGTGCGGTAGTTACAGACCCTTAAGCCTCCTCGGAACCGATATCAAACTGTACTCTAAGGTATTAGCCATCAGATTACAAAAGCATATGGTGTCTTTAGTTCATCCGGACCAAACTGGCTTCATAAGAGGCCGCTTGATCACTGATAACATAAGACGATTACTGCACGTACTAGATGCTGACAAGGACGACAACATACCTAAGGCGATGCTGTCCCTGGATGCAATGAAAGCTTTTGACAGGCTGGAATGGTCGTACCTATGGGCAGTATTAGAGATGATGGGGTTAGGTAAAGGTTTCATTGATATGATTAAAGTAGTATACAAAGACCCATCGGCCATGATTACAACAGGTATAATCACCTCCGGAATCTTTCCGGTATCACGCTCAGCTAGACAGGGTTGCCCTCTTAGTCCCGGACTATTCGATCTATCGTTAGAGCCTTTAGCACAATATATAAGACAATCCCAATCCATAGAACCAATCGTAATCAAGGGCACACAACATAAAATTTGTTTATATGCGGATGACGTAATACTGTTCATGCAAAACCCCAACACCACATTGCCTCATCTGCTCAAGTTGATTGAGAACTTTGGAGATTTATCGGGATTTAAGATAAATTGGCCGAAGTCGGCTTTCCTTCCACTTAACGCCCCTGCAAAAAAAGATATAACCCTCCCAGAAGAGATACCTATGGTAAAACACTTTAGATGTTTGGGAGTGGAAATATTCCCCACCATAAGACAAACGGTGAAGCACAATTACACAAAAATCCAAAACAAAATCAAAGACGACCTTGATAGGTGGGCAAAACTTAAAAACTCAGTACAGGCACAGATATCAATAGTTAAGATGGACGTACTACCCAGAATCAACTTCTTCAGCTCAATGCTACCGTTACCCCCTCCAGAGGGTTACTGAGAAAAAATTACACTCCTCCACATACACATTTATTTGGAATAACAAACCACCATGTATAAAAAGATCCACCGCACAGAGATATAAAGCAGACGGTGGTATGGCATTTCCAGATTTGTTCCACTATTTTAAGGCGTACACTTTAAGACCATTGACAACATGGTTTGATCCCCAAGCATTAGTATCCTCGAGAAAATTAGAAGAAAATATAGTAGCCCCACATAGACTGAAGGACATAGCATACACTAAACTATCAATTAAGCAATGCAAACAGAAATTTGGCCCCATAATTACTCATGTGATCCGGATATGGCGTGAAACACAAAAAAAATATCCTAACCCACATAAATGGCATAATCATACTCCCTTATTCAATAACAATGCACTCTTGATTGAAAAACGACCTATACAATTCCCTATATGGGAAAAGCAAGGCATACACTCATTAGGGGATGTTTTTAACAAACAGGGTTTTTGTAGTTATGAAGAAATATGCAAAAACAATTATCTCACCAAGTCCACACATCTTTTTTACATACAGTTATTGTTATGTTTGAAGTCTCACGGTGTTCCATTAAAGATACCAATTGAACACCACAGATACCACAAATTCTTCTATGAAAGAGAGACATCGAGAGGTTTTGTTTCAGATTTTTATCATCAATTACTAACGTCCTCGTATGAAACCCTCCACCTAGACTCCGTCTGGAGGAGGGATATACCAGACCTGGAAAGTGATTTTGATTGGCAAGAAGCCTGGGCAAATGTTCGACTCACATCAAGGAACCCGGACCATCAACAAATAAATCTTAACTATATTCACAGGACATACTTGACTCCTATAAGACTGACAAAAATGGGTCTTAACAAGACTCCAAATACTCCTTATGTACAAATGGGGACAAGGGGACATTTATTCACATGTACTGGGACTGCCCACCAGTTAAGATATTCTGGAAAGAGGTGACCCAGCAATTATCAAATCTCTTAACTCTGGATATACCTGTACACCCCTCTGTATTACTGCTGAATACCGGAAAAAATGTGCCGAAAGGTCTGGATTATTACATATCTCGATGTGATTTATCAAGAAATATCTACAGCAAGAATTTTGGGTCTCAATTAATCCAAAATGACATTGTGGTTAGAAGTGGTGGAGAAAATAAAAGCTAGCATATAATGGTAATGTCTGGTAGCGAGGGATAATGGATGGATTATCCAATGGGGGGTCCGGGAGGGGGGGGTACGAGCTAGAGCATATGTGTGTAGGGTATTAGATAGCAGGTATTGGGGGTATATCCTGTATAAGACATTTAACTATATGGTGATTTTATTGGATGTGCACTGTATATATTGGAGTGTTGTCATGTTTGTTTATTATGTTTGTTTAAAAAATAATAAAAAAACAAAATACAAAAAAGAACATATAACATAGTAATAATGGATATAGATAGAATATGGATAGAAATATACTTTTAATATGCAAAAAAATGCTTACTTTCAGTAATGAAATGTTTGACTTGGGTGTGTGAGCCAGGTCGCTGCAGATAGAGCAGGCTGTTGTGTGCTGTGGCAGATTACCGTAGCTGCATATCAACTAGCTCATTACCCAGGAGGAAGCTTGAGGCTATACAGTGAGGGGTCTGATAAAAAGAATGGGAATGTGTGTGTGTGTATGTGCGTGGGTGTGTGAGTGGGTGAGTGCATACTTGTTTAAATGTGAGAATTGACTCTTGACAAACCTTAATTCATGTGAGGACATTTTTGGGTTGTGAAGACATTGTGGGTGGTCCTCACACTTAGCTTAGGGTTAACCTCTTAACAGGCGCCCACAAAATTGGCCATTTTCGTTTTCGTTTTTTGAGGACTGCATACCTTTTTTGCAAACCAAAATACTATACTTTATACTTATACCACATACATGAGCTGGTCTCTTTTGAAAGATGACATTCTGGAGTTTCTGATACAATAAGGAATACTCACCTTTAGTGCTAATGAAATAGAGTAACATAGGTCTGAACTTGAGTTGTAGAAAAACCTTTTTATGTAGTAGTTATTATTCCAGAAGTAGTATTTCCCCAGAATGGCTGGAGGCTTAAACAACTCCATAGCCTGAAGTCTTCTGTAGTACATGTCCAAATTTCATAAAGATCCGTTCAGAAATGAGTGATTAGGAGTGATTTTGGTAAACTGTGTACAAAAGAAAACGCAGTTTTCTCATAGACTTAAATTCATTCTGCGTTTTTTCTCTTCCTGTTTTCGCTTGTGACTTTTCACCAAGATCCCTGATATGTACATCCTCATTGGCTACAACCCGGCACGGTGGTGTAGTGGTTAACACTGTCGCCTCACAGCAAGAAGGTCCAGGGTTTGATTCCCGCTTGGGGACCAGGTTTCCATGATCCCAGGTACCCAGGTGGGGTATCTCCCAGGCCTTTCTGTGTGGAGTTTGCATGTTCTCCCCGTGCTCGCAAGGGTTCCCCCCCCGATAAGATAAAACCCAATGGAAAAACATGCACAACAACAAGATCGCTAATGCTGTGGCGTCCTTGACGAAGACGGACAGGAGCACTTGGATTGGTCCCCTGGCGCGGCTCACGTTGACGCCTGTCTGCTCCCGGCTGCCCTTGGGGGGGAAGGACGACGGGATGGGTTAATCGCAGATACGAATTGCATGCATGCATCGCATGTGTGCCAATTGATGACCTCGGAGCAGGTCCTAAATTCTAAATTATTACCCTGTCCAATAATTTCCGAAATACCAAATAATAGATGGAACTAGAGCCCCAAGAGTCGGGAGTGGTATTTGCGCAATACCGTGTACTTTGCACAAGCCTCAAATATCGGCATGTAACTCGAGAACCAGTGAACGGATTTTGTCACCTGAAAGGGCTATCGACAGGCAACAAATGGGGCTTTAATTCAATATATATATCACATTTACACATTTAGTCATTTAGCTGACGCTTTTATCCAACGCGACTTACAAGTTCTGTACGACAAGTCATCATATATATTATATTGTATTACAAAATATGCACACCCGAGCCACTAGTGGTCACCAAAGTGCCGGTGGGCAAATCGTCCTCAAGAGGCCCCACATGTGGGCCCTTGCAGCTTATAGTTAAGGGTTAAAATTAGAGTCAGGTTAAAACGTCGTCCCACGCACGGTCCGTCGCACGTCGCAACACACTTCACAGCCGTCTGTCAGCGTTGCGCTGTGTTATTGCCACTCAACCAACACATCGGTTGAAAGCTAAAATGGCCACCATTGATTGACACACCGCTTGACCTATACAAGATACAAGATACAAGAGTTTTATTTGTCACGGCATACAGGTATACAGTGAAATGCGGGGGGTCTCGCCCGCAACGATGTGCATAATACAAGTAATAATATAATATAAGAGTCCAACCAATAGAGCGACAATAGAGTGCAATAAACAAGTAAACAAAGTAGGCATATCGGTATCTGTACATGAGCTATTTACAGAGCATGCCACAGGTCCTGTGGCAGTGCAGTACACTGTTAGCTACGGATGAGGCATTGGGTCTTTATGTACACTGCTATACAATGCTATATTATACGATCTCAACCTATACTATTCTTAAAGTGATCTTTCCTTCTGTAAAGTGTCCATAGTGTGAGCGTGTGCTATTACATGCTTCCAATCTCGGGGTTATAAAACCAAACAGCCAACGAGCGTCAGTTTAGAAAAAGTATAACCACCTCCGGTTTCGTCCTCTCAGTGACCGGACAAATCACCACTGATGCTGAACATGATTGACCGTTTGTGTAGCCAATGCAATTCTGAAAAGAATGACATCTTCTGTTTCATTGCTGGGTTAAGTACTTCCATTTCTATTCACATAATACGCCTACTTCATATATCTACTCCATTCACATATATGCCTACCACTTGTATCTATTGCTATGTCCACCTACTACAATCTCATGAGCTGTCTAACGCCTGTCCCATCTCCCTCTCTCCCTATGACTTGCTGTCCTGGCGTGTTGACCGGAGTGTTGGACGTCCCGTGACGAAGGCCGGGAGGTTGCGACCCCCTCTGCGTGCCCCCCTGTCTCCGGAGGTCTCGTAGTGGTGACCGGAGTGCCGGATGTCCCGCGATGATGTCGGGGAGTTCGCGACCCTCTCTGCGCCGCCCCTATCTCCCTGTCTCCGGCTGTCCCTGAGCAACGACCGGAGTGTTAAATGTCCCTTGACTAAGACGGGGAGAACGTGACCCTCTTTGCGCCGCCCCTGTGCCTCAAATAGATTGCTATCAGCTCTATCTTTAATCTTTCAAAATGTTCAGTTGCTATCGCTATTAGCTCTTATCTTTAATTTTTCAAAATGTACAGTTGCTATTGCATGCACTCATCTGTGTTTCACTACACACTTGAGTGCATGCTTACCAACTGTCAGTCTGCAATATATATATATATATATAAATAACCTGTCGTTAGTCTGCAACACTACTATCACCAACATCTAAGAAGGGAGATCCCCCCTTGAATGGCCCTTCTAAGGTTTCTCTCCTCCACACTGCCTGTGGTGCATTTTTTCCTATTGTTAGGTTTTAGTGAGTTTTTCCTTACCTTCACGTGGGGTATGTCTGGGAGTGCTTGCATTCTTTCATTTATTTGCATTTATCTAAAAATGTTTGCACCTTATGTTGTTCTGTTCTTGACTTATTGTTATGTTTTCTTCTTGACTTGTTTAAAGAAGATCTGTACGGCCCATGGGGACATTAACGTGTGTTGTCGGGCCCTATAAATACATTTGATTTGAAATTTGATCTTTATTTGAGTTGGTTTTCTGAGACCGAGAAGCGGTAAAAGCGGTAACGTGTACCGTACGTACGTCAGAGAATGAACGTGCGCCTCCTCCTCCGTATCGCAAATTGTGCTGATCTGTTGTTGATCCGTGGTTGATCTGTTGTTGTGTGAGAAGGGGTGGTGGTGGTCTATGTGACAAGAGATTAGTTGGGGAGGGAGAGAGGGGACTGAGAGGTAGACTCCTCTGACAAATGTTGGTAACAAATGCCTAAACATACCATTACATACAGTAAAGATGTGTAAAACACACATTTGTGGTGATATTGTTATCAACTTTGGACATGTTCTAGGTAAGACTTCGGGCTATGGCCCCAGCAGTGTTCACTATAGAGTAGATAGATCTGCAGGCATCTGCAAAATAATTCTGACAAAAATTATTTCAGTGTGTTCAAACTTCTGCAACTCTATGACAATAGCACTCATAGTGATTATTCCTGGAATAACACCCTTTCCTTTCAAAATAGGCCATACTTGTGCATCTGCTACAAACGGTTCCAGAATAATGTCCAATTTACTCTTAGTATCCAATCGACAGGCGTTTTATGGAAAATGTGCAGGACTGTTAAGAGGTTAAAGGTTAAGGTCAGGGTAGGGCTGGGCTGGGCGATTAATCAAGTTTCAATTTCGATTGCGATTTTGTCTTCCCACAATCATAAAAACAAGATAAAACGTTTATTTTGCTGAATGCCATGTTGCTCTCATTTTGTCTTGTAAATGCAGCGCACCCTTCCTTCACAAGGTGCTCCCCAACTAGTGATGTGACGATTCATCGATTTGCATCGGTGCGCCGGCATACACGTTCACGATGCGAGTGCACCGGTGGAATAAGTCCGCGTCGGCAAAATGTCAGGCTGAACTCGCGATGCATCTTGTTGTAGCGTCT
>NC_140165.1:111270203-111300901 GCF_963971535.1 Notolepis coatsorum
ACCAATGATTTTAAGTGTTTAGTGAGTTTATAGAAATCTCAGCGCATCGAGTTGGAAAAAGGCGCATATAGATGCAAGGGCATGGCGCAACCTAACTTGAGTGTAGTCTTTTGAGAGAAGAGACCCAGGGCTTTGGAATTTCATAAAACTACACTTCCCAGCTCACACCAGCCCCTGTCAATCATCTGACTTCCAACGTGAAGCTTTTTTTTCCTCGTTATTTTTGGGATCATATCTCACGGGTGGAACAAACCTGAACGTTATTGCCATAAAATAGAACGCAGTTAGTTTCTCTACCTTTCTGTGAACGTCTAGGAAAAAAACATGTTGCAATCTGATGAAAAATGGTGGAGCAATTTACATTATAAAAAAGTTACTACTTACAGTAATAATAATAATAATAATAATAATAATAATAATAATAATAATAATAATAATAATAATAATAATAATAATAATAATAATAATAGTAGTAGGCCCACATTGGATTTATATAGCACTTTTTCAAATGCTCAAAGACACGTTAACAAAACAAACAATACAATACAATACAGTTTTAGTAGAGAGAAATAAAAAAGGTGAGAGAGGAAGGAGTTTATGGGTTGAAAGCAAGGGTAAAAAGGTGGGTTTTGAGGGCTTGTTTAAATGATGCAAGAGTGTCATTCACGGATTTTGCTGACCTGTCAGGGGCGCCTGGTGGTACTAAATGTGAGGGCTGGAAGAATTCTGCATTCAGCCCAACAAGGGGGCGTGCCGTTTTTCTGCTTCACGCACCTGAGAGGAGTTTGCAATCAGCTCGGGAGAGTACTAGTATTGCAGACTCCCCTCCACTCCTGGTCGGGTCGTTCTTGTTACCACCATCTACTGCCGCGTCTCCGGCGTGAGACGTCGTGCCACCCATCACCACCTGTCGCCGTTTTCCTGGAGTGGGACACCGTCTTCGCTCTCGATTACTCCACGGGAGGATCCCAGTGTTCCCACTACAGACGTCGTGCCGGCTACTTCCCTACTCCTCTTCATGGTCCTCGTTCCTGGGGTGAGGCTCGCCATCGCTCTCTATTACTCCACAGGAGGATGCCCCTGTTCTCACCCCGTTCCCCTCGGACCCCCTGTGTGCTGCGTTGCCCGTCGGCAGCGTCTGGTCGGGAGGAAGAAGATTCCTTGGCAGAGCCGCAGAGCCCTACTCGGTGTAGGGACGAAGAAGATTCCTGTTACTTTTTTCCCAGCCTGTTCGCCCGACTTTGATATTTTTACCCCCTTAAAGGCTGAGTGCCGCTTTTTTTGTATATAATAAATCATGCCCTTGCTTTGGCTAACTCTGATTAACTGTCTGTGTCGTGCAATTGGGGTTGCATTACAAACCATAACACTAAATCCAGATTGAACTCTGCCTTTGGAAATAGGAGATCTGGCCCGATCCATAGATGTGTGACTTGGCCATAATAAGGTCATTTATAGGCCGCATTCTATATTCTATATTCATATTTCAAATAGCATGTGTCCGGATGGCAAAATTCAGTACTGTATCTACAAAACCTCCTGTAAATCATCTGCCCTTTTTTCAATTGCTTAGATTTTTTGTACACATGATCTCGAGAAGGTGCTGAATGGGCCCAGTGGCCTGTCTGGTCAATGTTAGCATGGTGTTATTCACCGTCAAAGATGAAACAAAACCCAATAATAATAATAATAATTTATATTATCCTGGTTCATTACAATTTGCTCAAGCAGGCGGTTAGGTGGCCGAGCGGAGATTGCGTTCGTCACCAGCCCCGGAGCTGTGAGCTGGATTCGCCTGTTCGAATCCAGCTCACAGCTCCGGGGTTGTCACCAGCTTGGCTGGCCGTCTGCACTAATACAATTGGCAGTATTAGAGGGTGGGAGAAGCTGGCGGGGTGGGTCCGGGTCGTTGTAAACAGCGACTCCTACAGTTCGGTCGGGGCGCCTGCTAAAGCGCGGATAGGACTCGAGGGGGATAGTGTGGTCCTCCCACACGCTACGCCCTCTCGATGAGAATCCGCGCTGCCAGGTGAAAAGAAGCGGTGATTGGCTGGACGTGTGTCGGAGGAAGCACGTGGTGGTAGCCTCCACTCTCCCAGACCGACTGTGGGGGGTAAGTGCGCAGCGACCAGGAAGGGACTGGGAATTGGCATACGACTAACATTGGGATGGGAGAAAATCGGAGGGAAAATGGAGGGGGAAAAAGAACCAATAAAAAAAATAAAAAAATTTGCTCAAGCATAGTAACAGACACAACATTTAACACATTCCCTGAGGTCCATAGATGTCCCTAGATACCAAGAACACGTCTACCTTCTAGAAGTGGGGCAATCTTCCATTTACTTGGGTATCTACTGGCAATTCTTTTTTATAGGGCTTAAGAGGTTATGGATATAATTGTGCAACCCTAGTACTATTCAACATGTCTAAGCACACAAGAGAGTAGGTGAACATTTTTCACATTGTGGAAGTAGTTTAAATGTCATTAAAATTACAATTAAAATGTCATCTAGTCACAAAACAAGTCCTGCAGTATAATAAAACCAAATCTAAAAATATATCTTGTGTGCATGTATTTGCACAAGCACACAATAACACTGCAATAATGATAGATTAACAATAAGTTAAGATAGTTTCACATGTCAGTTGTATACCATGTGAGCTGAAAGAGAACACATGCTTTGTGTCTAATTTTTGCCCGGGGTGCGGTAATAATAATAATAATAATAATAATAATAATAATAATAATAATAATAATAATAATAATAATAATAATAATAATAATAATAATAATAATAATAATAATAATGGCTTGGATTTATATAGCGCTCTTCATGACACCCAGAGCGCTTCACAGGGTCCATTATTCATTCATACACAGTCATACCGGTGGTGGTAAGCTACAATTGCAGCCCGAGCTGCCCTGAGGCAGAACTCACGGAAGCGTGGCGAATAATCATCGCCTACGGCCCCTCCGACCACCACCAACATTCATTCACATGCATACACATTTATACGAGGCAAGTAGGTTAAGTGTCTTGCCCAAGGACACAACGGCGATGGGATGGACATGGTTAAACTATGCTGCTCTGTTCTCTCTCTCTCTCTCTCTCTCTCTCTCTCTCTCTTCTCTCTCTCTCTCTCTCTCTCTCTCTCTCTCTCTCTCTCTCTCTCATCTCTCTCTCTCCTCTCTGCCCCCCCCCCTCTCTCTCTCTCTCTCTCTGTGTGTGTGTGTGCGTGTGTCTCTCTCTCTCTCTCTCTCTCTCTCTCTCTCTCTCTCTCTCTCTCTCTCTCTCTCTCTCTCTCTCTCTCTCTGCCCCCCTCCCCTCCCTCTCTCTCTCTCTCTCTGCGTGTGTGTGTGCGTGTGTCTCTCTCTCTTTCTGCCGGGGCGTGTTCATGTGAAAAACCAGGATCAACTTTGAGAATAAACCACAACATCAGAGACCAAATGAGTACAGTGTTAGGAAGAAGCAGCTGGTGATGCCACATGTGGTAGTCTACATCATCAGCAGACCGACTGTAGGGTAGTCTACCTCCCCAGACTGACTGTAGGGTAGTCTACCTCCCCAGACTGACTGTAGGGTAGTCTACCTCCCCAGACTGACTGTAGGGTAGTCTACCTCCCCAGACTGACTGTAGGGTAGTCTACCTCCCCAGACTGACAGTAGGGTAGTCTACCTCCCCAGACTGACAGTAGGGTAGACTTCACCCTCCCCAGACTGACTGTAGGGTAGTCTACCTCCCCAGACTGACTGTAGGGTAGTCTACCTCCCCAGACTGACAGTAGGGTAGTCTTCACCCTCCCCAGACTGACAGTAGGGTAGTCTTCACCCTCCCCAGATCAACAGTAGGGTAGTCTTCACCCTCCCAGACCGACAGTAGGGTAGTCTTCACCCTCCCCAGACCGACAGTAGGGTAGTCTTCACCCTCCCCAGACTGACAGTAGGGTAGTCTTCACCCTCCCCAGATCAACAGTAGGGTAGTCTTCACCCTCCCCAGACCGACAGTAGGGTAGTCTTCACCTCCCCCAGACCGACAGTAGGGTAGTCTTCACCCTCCCCAGACCGACAGTAGGGTAGTCTTCACCCTCCCCAGACCGACAGTAGGGTAGTCTACAGTCTACACCCTACTTACATATCTGACCTCTTTGAATGTGTTGCTATGTAAAACCATGCGATATACAACTTACAAAGAGTGAAAAAGAAACTAGAGATAGTTTCAAGCATTCACAATGACTTGTCATTTAAAACGAGAATACCTTGAAATGAATTATAATAAACACAAACACAGAGATATTTCGAGACATACTTGAATAGTTTTGCCACGCTTTCGGCTCGATACTTGGAAGGCGTCCGGCTGATGGAAGTTGTGCGGACGGTTTCCACAGTGTCTCCTGCGCGGTCTGCTGTTTACCAGCAGGGCCCTGTCTTGTGGATGAATTATTCATACGGTAAAACCCACAGGGAGTCTTTGTGATCAACTAAAAAATGTGTTTATATAATAGACCCCCCTCCCCCCCAAATCAATAGAACTACCCAAATGTGAAAAATGCTGTCAGGAAATAATTATTTTCAGTTTCTGAAGTTGAACAGAGAATGTAACCAAACAACTATTGAATTAGTTGTTAGTTTGATTATGGTACCAGTGAGGTCATCGGGACATTGAATCCTGCTACATTATCATTAATTTAGCTGTAATTAACACTAGGATTCAATGTCCCCGATGACATCACTGGTCATTGGGATGTGATCACCTTGTCCATTTTGCTGCTATCTATTTATGCTCGTCTTTTTTTTTACTGCTGTGAAGCACTTTGAGCTGTAATTCTTGCATGAAAGGTGCTATACAAAAAAAGTGTATTGTTATTATTATATGACTATTCGGTGTGGTGACGGAGACATGTGAATGTGAACAGCCCATCAAGTCTTCTAAAATAGGTCTTCCAGAATAGACCTTCCTGCGGTGCTCAACCTCTTCCCTTTTTTTTTGATCCACTTTTTTCTCCCATTTTCAATTTTTCTCCCATCCCAATTTTTCATATCGTCCAATTCAACCCTCCCCTGTCTTCGAACGTTGTTTCTTGCCTCCCACAAGCCGGCTGCAATGTGGACTAAGTCATACATAGCACGAGTCCCCTCCGATACTCGAAGTAACAGTCGTCGCATCTTTTCACCTGCGCGGCTCGATCTTTCAGCGTCGGGGGTCTGGGCTTTGGAGGGGCCCCGCCCCCGTCGCTTCTTGATTCTACTGTGCAGGCGCACCAACCGACCTGTAGGAGTCGCTGTCCACAACGCCCGATCCCCACCCTTCAGTTTCCCTCCCCGTAATACGGCCAATGTGTATGTCCTCCACCTCTTCCTAACCTCTTCATCCCCTGCCTCCTCTATCCCTCTATCTCGCTGCCTGTCTATCCCTCTCTCTCACTGCCTGTCTATCCCTCTATCTCGCTGCCTGTCTATCCCTCTCTCTCGCTGCCTGTCTATCCCTCTCTCTCGCTGCCTGTCTATCCCTCTCTCTCGCTGCCTGTCTATCCACACGGTGGTATTGTAACAGCATCATTGTCAATACCTGCATGTTAGACTTTCTCTATTTTTGGCAATGGGAGTGTGTTTCTCCATTGAGCGCTTATCCTTATCATGTGTATCAAGTATATTGTGTTTTATTAGAAATGAAGCTGTTATGTTTAGCATTTTTTTGTATATTTATTTCATTTTTGATGTATTTATTATGTATGTACAGTACACTCTGCGTCATAGAAAATTAGGGCTCGCCCTCAATTAATTCTCGAGTTGAAATAAAGATTGAATGAATGAGTGAATGTGAAGGTGCATGGTCACACACACACGCACGCACGCACGCACGCACGCACGCACGCACGCACGCACGCACGCACGCACGCACGCACGCACACACACACACACACACACACACACACACACACACACACACACACACACACACACACACACACACACACACACACACACACACACACACACACACACACACACACACACACACACACACACACACACACACACACACACACACACACACACACACACCAAGCCATAGCATGAGCGGCGGCGTAGGTATAGAGTGTGATTCTAATCTAGATCCTTGCTAATCTGCTAGCCGCCACCAGGAGCTCCGCGACCATTAGCACTATCAGCTGATCAATTGATTTCTTAATGATCTCGTACGCCATCTATAATTACTCCGCTAGAAGCCGGATCGTCACTGGTCTCTTCGTCATGGACGCGGCCTCGGCTGCAGACCTGAGAACGGGTACAGTACATTGGAGGTCAGATTGCATTATTGACCCGTTCGCTGTCAGAAACAGGTCCATGGCAGCGTATTGAAGATCCCCTCCAGATGTACTGTATTTTAAGCCCTAAAACATTTTCTATATTGAATAACAATTTCCATAAATATATTTTTATTTCCCACCAAATTTATCAATAAACTACTGAAAATGGCTTAGCAGCATCTCTACACCTTCCCCTCACCCTCATTGAGAATGCAAGGAGGAGTTGACCATAACAATAAGAAATTAAAGGTTTAAATAAAAGGAGTGTGAGGGGATGGGATCTTTAACAATACATTTTATATATCTACTGCTAAAATCAAGCCATGTTATGTTCTGCTTAATATCAAGTATTGCCACATTGTGGGCGGCTAGGTGGTGTAGTGGGCAAGGTGCTCGCCACCAATGCAGGAGACGCTGGGTTCGAGCCCAGCTCTCCGCATTGCTATCAGCTTGGCTGGTCGTTCATACTAATACAATTGGCAGTATTAGGGGGTGGGGATCGGACGTTGTGGACAGCGACTCCTACAGGTCGGTTGGTGCGCCTGCGCAGCAGAATCAGGAAGCGACGGGGGCGGCGTGTCCCTCCCACGCAGACCCCCGACGCTGAGAGATTGCGCTGTGCAGGTGAAAAGATGCGACAGCTGCTTCCTCGAGTACCGGAGGGGACACGTGATGTAAGGGTTCGTCAGACATTGCAGCCGGCTTGTGGGAGGCATGGCCTAACAACGTTCAAGACAGGGGAGGGTAGATTTGGACGATACGAAATTGGGATGGGAGAAAAAATTTTAAATGGGAGAAAAAGTATTGCCAAATTGTGTGACTGCAATCATCTTCAAAGGGTGCATGGCTTACAATACTGAAATAGGTATTTAATTTGTTCATTAGAATCTTAAATTGTACCATATGTCCCCCTTTAGACAACATAGTAACGCTACCAGCACACTTTTGTTAAGATAATTTGTTGGCCATTCTCGGTCGCTATACCGAGGTCGCAGTAATAGTTTAGCGCTGTTCAGATCACGTCGGAGAATATAGACACATCCCAGTGACCTGCGACCTGTGCTAACGCTCTTGGGAAATGCAGTGTTGTAGTTCTCAACATTTTCAGCCTTTATTTTTTAACCAATGCTGCCATCTACTGACAACAAAAAAGTGTTGTCTAATCGTCACCTTGAGAGCCACTTCCGTATACAGCGCCGTTCTAGAGATTCCCACTTTTTGCTGGGAGTGGGGCGTGGCCATATTTGGTCCCAGACAATAAGAGTGGCTGCAATTGGTCACTGTGACGGTAGGTAGGTAGGTAGGTAGGTAGGTAGGTAGGTAGGTAGGTAGGTAGGTAGGTAGGTAGGTAGGTAGGTAGGTAGGTAGGCAGGCAGGCAGGCAGGCAGGCAGGCAGGCAGGCAGGCAGGCAGGCAGGCAGGCAGGCAGGCAGGCAGACAGACAGACAGACAGACAGACAGACAGACAGACAGACAGACAGACAGACAGACAGACAGACAGACAGACAGACAGACAGACAGACAGACAGACAGACAGACATACAGACAGACAGACAGACAGACAGACAGACAGACAGACAGACAGACAGACAGACAGACAGACAGACAGACAGACAGACAGACAGACAGACAGACAGACAGACAGACAGACAGACAGCACTAGGCACACAGCTCTAAGACCACTGTAATGGATTATAATGGGGGCAATTAGTGTGCTCATGTATGTGAAAGTATGTGTGTGTGTAAGAGACGCAGGCAGAGATCTGGAACTGGAGAACGTGTGTGTGTGTGTGTGTGTGTGTGTGTGTGTGTGTGTGTGTGTGTGTGTGTGTGTGTGTGTGTGTGTGTGTGTGTGTGTGTGTGTGTGTGTGTGTGTGTGTGTGTGTGTGTGTGTGTGTGTGTGTGTGTGTGTGTGTGTGTGTGTGTGTGTGTGTGTGTGTGTGTGTGTGTGTGTGTGTGTGTGTGTGTGTGTGTGTGTGTGTGTGTGTGTGTGTGTGTGTGTAAGATAGTTAAAGTGGTAATCTGCAAGATCCTCATTCGCGAAATCAGAGATAAAAAGATTACTCTATTGGTGATAATCGAGCATTGTTTAGAATAGGAATGTCCTAGGGGTGTAAATATTTGACCCAACAGCGATTCGATTCGATTCGATTACGATTCTTCAGGCAACGATTCAATTCATCATGAAATCTCTTCATTTGACCACGATTCGATTTGTTTCGACGCGATTCGACCTTATGATCGCTGCATTGCGAATTTGCGATGCATCAATGCATTGTTACTCCCCTACCTATTAGACACCACAGCTTAGAACCGGAATGTCCTGCTAGACACCAGTGTTTAGAACAGGAATGTCCTGCAATGTATGTAGGGGAGAACGGGGGACGTTGTCACACGGGTAGGTTGTCACATTCATTATATTTCACCACCAGAGGGTCCTGTCTCCCATATTTCGGTATTTAAATGTCCAGAATTGGGGTCAGAGTTCACCTACATTGTCATCTTTGGAGTGAAACATTTGTAAATATTCTGCTTCTCAGTATTTTTCTTCTAGGCTTTTACACAATTGGTTTATAATGAAACAATTATTACCCTTAAAAGTGTGAAGGGATGGTTGGTGCGCCTGCGCAGTAGAATCAGGAAGTGTCGGGGGCAGCGTGAGCCTCCCACGCGTTACTCCTCGCCACTGAGAGATCGAGCTGCGCAGGTGAAAAGATGTGACTGCTGTTACCTCAAGTACCGGAGGGGACTTGTGCTATGTATGACTTAGTCCACATTGCAGCCGGCTTGTGGGAGGCAAGAAACAGCGTTCGTGACAGGGGAGGGTTGAATTGGATGATACGAAATTGGGATGGGAGAAAATATAGAAAATGGGAGAAAAAGTGGATCCAAAAGAAAAAGTGTGAAGGGATAGCTATAGTTTAGATTGTTGTTAGCTAGCTAACTAGTTGTTAGGTGGCTGTTAGCCTTGATGCTATCAAGACATTCCAGTTGGGGTTGGTCGTCACACTTTCTTTAGGGTTGGTTGTCACATGTTGTGTAGGCTAGTATTGTTAGGCCGGTTTATTGTGTTCTTATTTTGTTATATAGGATGGCCTAAAGATGTGTTTCCTGTTTATGTTCATGTTAAAGGAAAACTCCAACATTTTGGGAAATTACTAATTAGCTTATTTGCCATCTACCCTGGAGTTAGACAAGAATATACATACCTTTTTTCTTCTCTGTGCATGCAGTAGGAGTAGCAAGACACGCACCGTTAGCCTAGCTTAGTGTCAGTCACTGGAAGTAGGTTCTTCCATTAGCCTAGTTCCCAACGTCTTCCTACTCCTACTGCATGCACAGAGAAGAAAAAGGTATGCATCTTCTTGTCTAACTCCAGGGTTCCCAAAATGTTGGAGTGTTGATACATACCTTTTTCTTCTCTGTGCCTGCAGTAGGAGTAGGAAGATAGGTGATAGGTGATTAACTCTTTGTTACAATACGTTGGAAAATGAGAGGGATACACATTTCAAGCCAACATCTTAAGCTTCAATTTAATTTAGGAATGACTATTGAAAGATGTTTTGATGATGAGCAATTCACACTAGAGTAAAAAGTGTGACAACTATCCCCGTTCTCCCCTACTAGTGCTGTCAGGCGATACAATTGGTTTATCTAATTAATTACAGGATTTGTAATAAATTAATCTAATTAATCGCATTTTAATCGCATAACCATTTTAGGCCTGATATTTTATATTCTATAATCATATTTCAAATGGCATGTGTCCAGATGGCAGAATTCAGTACTGTATCTACAAAACCTTCTGTTTAATCATCTTCCCTTTATTAATTTGCTTAGATTTTTCAGGTCTGGTAAATTTTAGCATGGTGTTATTCACAGTAACAACTCAAGCCTAGTAACAGACACTGTATTTCTGACACTGGGAATACATTCCCTGAGATCCATAGATGTCCCTAGAATCAGACCAAGAACATGCAAATGGACCATTTAAAAAAAAAGTTTGTAAATGTTTATTCTACGTTCCTAACACTTTGAATGCCACGGACGAGATACCTCGTGTTATCAGCCCGCACCCTGAATGCCCATCACGAGAATTATTGTTTTATTTTTTTTATTAGCGATCTGAATATGTATATTTCATCAACCGAGTCTACCGTTGGTAAACCAGCTCCACCAGGCGCTCAGATGTGAAAAAAGCGCCCCCTATCGTCTCCCAGATGGTAATGCACCCTTGTGGAATGGACTCAATGAAAATGGATGAGAAAAAAAATCCGGAATCCACATTTTACTTCTCACGCATGTAACCGGAGCCGATCAGATTCATTGTGGACCCTCAGAACAGCGTGTAATATGTCTTTACAGTACGTAGCGTTGGATCAATAAAAGTATCGATTTTTGGAATGGCGATCAGGAATTGGAATAATCTTTTTGGATACCATCTGATCTCAGGTAAGGAATCTATTTTACCAGTCTTAGGATAATCAGACCTGTTTTCACGGAGATATAAGCTTTTCCCCTATGTGTGATATGGCTGTTTGGCTGTGCTTTTGAGTTAATTTTCATAACGTGATAATTTGCTGTGTAATTAATTAATCTAATTAACGCGGTAAACTGACAGCCCTAGTATGTACATTTAAATGTTTGAGATCATTACTTTAAAATACTGGGTATATAGGGAGGGCAATGGGGAGGAGGGAGAGAGGAGGCTGGATTAGACCAATGAGGAGGAGGGAGAGAGGAGGCTGGAATAGACCAATGAGGAGGAGGGAGAGAGGAGGCTGGATTAGACCAATGAGGAGGAGGGATAGAGGAGGCTGGATTAGACCAATGAGGAGGAGGGAGAGAGGAGGCTGGATTAGACCAATGAGGAGGAGGGAGAGAGGAGGCTGGATTAGACCAATGAGGAGGAAGGAGAGAGGAGGCTGGATTAGACCAATGAGGAGGAGGGAGAGAGGAGGCTGGATTAGACCAATGAGGAGGAGGGAGAGAGGAGGCTGGATTAGACCAATGAGGAGGAGGGATAGAGGAGGCTGGATTAGACCAATGAGGAGGAGGGAGAGAGGAGGCTGTATTAGGTTTTAGGGAGTTGTTCCTTATCTTCATTGGAGAAAGTCTGGGGGTGTTGCGAAATTGTGGATTTCATGGTGGTTTTTGTTGTTGATCTATTGTGATGTTTATTCTTGATCTGTGAAGCCCATGGGGGCAATTCGTTGTAATTTTGGCTATACAAATACATTTGATTTGATTTAGATTTGAGGGAGAGAGGAGGCTGAATTAGACCGATGGGGAGGAGGGAGAGAGGAGGCTGAATTAGACCAATGGGGAGGAGGGAGAGAGGAGGCTGAATTAGACCGATGGGGAGGAGGGAGAGAGGAGGCTGAATTAGACCAATGGGGAGGAGGGAGAGAGGAGGCTGAATTAGACCAATGGGGAGGAGGGAGAGAGGAGGCTGAATTAGACCAATGGGGAGGAGGGAGAGAGGAGGCATTTAATAAAAATCATATCCACGGCCTGGGTTGTTCATAATTCAAAAGAGGGACTTTTCTTTCTTTTTTTGAGGGTTGGCAGTTCAGGTCATACAAGTAAAACTGCTATTTTTATTCTGGAAGTCAAAGTATAAGTGTTCCAACACAGCGTGACCCACTGCTTTGAGCAAGGCACGTAACCACAAAGTGCTCCATGGGCGCGATACTGTTCAATTCTATTCATGTGACACATACAATGGATATTATACAATACACTGCGATCCAGCGAACATGAACATAATGTACAACATTCCGTTGAGCACAGTGTCCAGCCATGTGTTGTAATCACTCTACTTTCTGTATTAAGTGTTGTATTTCAGATTTCACTTTGTTGTGCATTATGTTGTTAAAATACTTTCTGCATAGTAGTATAACATGGTTTTATCTCTACGGTAGGTACTAACTCAAGGAAACCAGAAGTGTGGTTCAACAAGTCAAACGGAATCGGAATGTTATAGTAAGGAAAAACTTTCTTCATCTTTATTTTCTGTTCTTCCAGCTGTTATGCTACCTGGCTAGCTATCTGTAGACCTTAAAGTGAGGAAGGCACTTGCGTGGAGGGCTCTGAACGGCATGACCAGTGTGTGGAAATCCAACCTCCCCCGTCAAATCAAGCTCAACTTCTTTCATGTAACAGTTGAGTCTGTCCTTTTGTATGGCAGTGAATGCTGGACCTTGAAGCCCACCCTGCAGAAGTCCTTGGATGGGTGCTACACCAGAATGATGCGTGCGGTGCTCAACATCAACAGGGATGAGCATGTCACTAATGCAAACTTGTATGGGGGGGTGCTAAAGGTGAGCGATAAAGTGGCAGTCAGGAGAATGAGGCTGGCAGGTCACTGCCAGAGACACCATGATATGCCAACCAGCAAACTTGTGCTGTGGGAACCAACACACGGGCATCGATCACGAGGACGTCCCACGTTAACCTACGTGGACGTACTCCGGAGAGATGTGGGAACAGAAAGCACCGGCGAGCTAGCCAGATGCATGGAGGATCGGGATGACTGGAAGCACCGATGGAGGGCCCGTCCGAGGACGACCTAGATAGATAGCTATCTGTACCCAGCATCCCATTCAGCGGTGTAACAGTTAATAGGGTCCCATCTCTATACACTACACAGTGTAGGTGCCGGTAAAAACAAGGGACATTTTCTTTACGATATTTGCATAAACTATATTATTATTTTTTTATATAATTGAACAACTATTTGAATATTAAAACATCTGTGCCCATCCCTAATCGTTACAACAGAAGAGTGAGTTAGTGTGAGAGCTGAGGTGTGCCGGCATGATATTTGGTATGAAAAGGACCGCAGTGAATGATGAGCCAGAGATAAATCTGGAGATTAAGCCAGCAGCACAAAGCAGTTTATGTGGCTCAGTATTCAGCAGCATATTACATATTTTACAATGATCCATTTGTACCATAAGGAAATAGCACAGAGACACATCCTCCAGACTTAGTTTATGGAAAATATAAACATCCCATCTGATACTTTGGAGCGTTTGGTACTTGCTAATGTGTTTGTGTTAATACCAAGAGAGGGGCACTTGGTAATAACTGAAGCACTAAATCACCATACTACTGTTGTCTATAGTTACCTGGGGAGCTGAATCACTAATAACATAGAATTATTATGGCGGGGAAAGCAAGGGGAAAAGCTAGGGGCACAGACCCCTAAATGGCGACAATAATTAAACAGAGAAATAGCCACAAAAAAAATACACAACATTGCTGGTCTCCACTGTCTTACATTGAGATTGTTGCACCAGTAAATAGCAGGTAAATTGGTCTCTTCAGGGTCTTTGGGATTGGTTTACTGGCTAGTGTGGCTGCTACTAGCTTCTGGTGCAATCTTGTAAAAATCCCAATTAATTTCCACTAGCATTGTTGCCAGTCGTCACATTTCTCTGTGCCGCTAACTTCTGGCCGTGCGCCCTCGTTAACTATTATGGAGTGCTGATTCTGAATAAAGCTAGGATGCACACCTAATAGGACGTGCTGTCACGGTAATATTAGGGAAAGAAGTGCAAATGGAAACTTTTCCAGGCATGTACCGTAGAAATCATAATTCAAAGAGAGGAGGGATAGTGCTGATAGTAATAGCGCCACTGAAACACCGCCCCCACCCTGATTTTTATATATATTTTGACAGTGTACACTAAAATGTCCTAAAATATAACTGTCCATTTTTATTTTACCGACAAGCACACTGTGCAAACGACGAGAGGGCCTACCTGGAGGAGGTTAAGGTTCTAGCGGGATGGTGTCAAGAGAACAGCCTCTCCCTGAACGTCAGCAAAACAAAGGAGATGATTGTGGACTTCAGGAGGTCGGGGGTCAGGGACTACAGCCCCCTCAGCATCGACGGGGCACCGGTTGAGAGAGTGAACAGTTTTAAGTACCTCGGAGTCCACATATCCGAGGACTTGACATGGACCACACACATTGACAGTGTTGTGAAGAAGGGACGACAACGCCTCTACGTAGGCGCCTAAGGAAGTTCAACGTGAGTCAGAAGATCCTCAATAACTTCTACTCATGCACAATAGAGAGCATCCTGACTGGCAATATCACCTCCTGGTTTGGGAATAGCACTGCACAAGACCGCAGCAGACTACAGAGAGTGGCCCGTTCAGCCGAACGCACAATTGGAGGGGGGCTTCCCACTCTCCAAGGCATTTACAACAAGCGGTGCATGGGCAAGGCTAAGATAATAATCAAAGACTCCAGCCACCCAAACAACTGCCTATTTGAACTGCTGCGGTCTGGCAAGCGATACCGGAGTCTCATGGCAAGCACAGAGATACTCAGAACAAGCTTCTATCCCCAGGCCACCAGGATGCTCAATGAACAATGATTGCTCAATGAACAATGATTGAACAATGAACAATAAAAAGCCATCAACACACCCACAGCACACACATAATAATAATTGTTAGACTAGAAGTCTTTATTTGTCATGCAGTTTAACACACACACATGAACACACACACACATGCACTGAGTCGCAGATGAAATGTCTTTCTGCACTTTTCCCATCCCATTGTCCTTCCCCCCATGGGCAGCCGGGAGCAGATAGGGTGTCAACGTGGGCCGCGCCCCGGGGACCAATCCAAGTGCTTATGTCCGTCTTCGTCAAGGACGCCACAGCGTTAGCGATCTGTTTGCATGTTTTTCCATTGGGTTTATCTTATCGGGGGGGAAACCCTTGTGAGCACGGGGAGAACATGCAAACTCCACACAGAAGGGCCTGGGAGATACCCCACCTGAGTATGTTTATGTTTATTTAGGATCCCCATTAGCTTTTGCACTGGGAAAAAGCTATTCTTCCTGGGGTCCGGAGTACCTGGCATCATGGAAACCTGGTCCCCAAGCAGGAATCGAACCCTGGACCTTCTTGCTGTGAGGCGACAGTGTTAACCACTACACCACCATGCCGCTCCACACACACTCACTTTAAATAAACAACACACTGTAGCACCCACTTTACCACACTTTACACTTTTACACATTACACGTTATATTTATATTATTGGTAAGAGAATTGCACATCTCTTCCTTATTCCTTATTGCACCTCACCACCACAAGGTGGCACCACAAGCTAAGCTATACCTCACCATTTTTGTACCAGATGTACATACTGTATATAGAGGTATACTGAACAATTGTTGTTTACACTTGTGTTTACTTGACTTCTTCACGTTCTATTTTTTTACTTATTATACTTATTTATACTCTCTTATTATTATCTAGCACACTTTCAGGAGCGAAACAGAAATAAACACTTCATGCAAAGTATTCTGTATTTCTGTATGACAAATAATAAAGAAACTTGAATCTTGAACACCTGCAACTCCAAATCTAGTATAACAGACCAGACTTGGTGAATAATGTAATGCTGCTTTACACAGTCAATCATTGAGAGGACATTAACACGAAACTAGTAGGGGAGAAAGAACAAATATATATATTTGACATGATTGATTGATTGATTGATTGAAAAGTTTATTAACAGATTGCAGAATGGGTACAGCACAGTACAGCTCAATACATACAATTGTTAAGAGGATGCAGACCTGAGAAAGACTTTCGTCTTGTTTCCATCAGGGTCCCCCATTTTCAATTCATCATATGACACACATGACATACAGATAGACAGTACTGCTACATCTATACATTTATGACATACCAGATTTTCAAATACAGTACTGTTTGTGATACTAAAAAAATCCAGAAGAAGAGTATATACATTTGACATAGAAACTGTGCATTGGGGGAAGTTGGGTAGGTGGGGTGGGGCTGTACATTGGAGGTGGGGGGGGGGGGGAGGGGTGGGTAGGGGGGGGGGACACACTGTACATTGGAATACTGACATACATTTGACATGGAAACTGTACATTGGAGGAGGTTGGGTAGGTTGGGTAGGTGGGGTGGGGTTGGGTGGGGCTGTACATTGGAATACTGACAAAGCCATGCTTGGTCTTTATTGTACAACTGGGTTAGGACATTTGTAGGGGCCAGTTTTGAATTGCAGTCTCCCGTAGGTGTTATTTGAGAGTGTTTTTGAAGGTGGGTAGTGATTTACATTCCTTTACAGCTTTGGGTAGGGCGTTCCACATTGTTGTGGCATAATTGCGAAACGTGTTTAGTCCCTTGTTTGAGCCGAATCTGGATACATATAGATACAATACAAAAAGACAAGACAAGTAGTCAACGTGGCCATACCTAGAGACAGACCATTTTCTTCAAAGTCCAGCATCAGATTCCTCAATTTCAGTGAGGAATAAGCCCCAGACCTTGTTAAATATAAATACAAATAAATATGTCCTCTCTACCCGCCACTCTACAGTATATGTGATCCGTTCATATGCTGCCATCTTACACATCAATCCATTCTTTATAAGCAGAAGGAGCGGAGGACTTCCAGTGTCTCAGAGTTATTCTACAACCAATTGTACCCATAACCTCAAACACTTAGACATTCTGAACATCAAACACTTAGACATTCTGAAGTCCACTGGTATCAATCCTAAGAGACAAAGTGCTGGGGTTTTAATCAACAGTAACTTCAACATCTTATTCATGAAAACAATTATCTCATCCCACATGCAAACTGTTTTCTCACGATAAGATAGCAAGTAGTACACGGTGATCCCAGCCTCTTTAGCACAAACAAGGTACTTGCTGATGAAACGTGTGAGAGTGATGCATCGTGGCAGCGAACCGGCTCTCTGCCCCTGTAAGCCGAGTACCCAGACTCCTCTTTGTTCTTGGGAATAGAGTGGGATCAATGCTAGAGGGAACAGTGGATCAATGGGCTTCTGTGGAAATAACAGGCGTAGGGCACATGCTGACTGAGCTTCACCCATGCCCCCCCCCCCCCCCCCCATCTAAACTTAGACCAATTACCACTCGCCGCCATCATTTATCTGAGTGTCAGCTTTACTCCACCATACACTTCTGAGGCCCCGCCCACCTCTGAGGCCCCGCCCATGCGGCACCTAGACGTCACCGAGTGACTAAAACAAAACGAGCGTATGACCTGTTTCGGAATCCTCTTCTTTACCGGAACGAGACAGATTGCGATAAGCACAAGACAAGCTCTTATTTTATATCGGCGTTCGCTCGGGCGAGAGTAGCAAAGCTGTGCAGAGGCTATAAATGTCAAAATGTGCAAAGCCTTTTTTTCCAGTTCCCCCCCCCCCGTACATTATGTGCATATACGTTGGTTTTCGCATCTCCTTATCAGCGAATTTAACATTTGCTCTGGGAAATCAATGGGGCATCCACTATCAAAACGGTTCCACTCTTTACATAATCACTCCAAAGGGGATGTCGGGGAGCCAGGCAGAGACGAGATGGAGCCAATTCACAATAAGTCTTTAAAACCCACTTTGATTTCCATCTTGCCCTGTGATTGTTTTGTGAAATCGGTAATAAACACTTGTCTCAGTAATGTGGGCTTGGACAGACAGGGAGTAAGCCGGGCCAATCCAATTCCCACATAGCCTACGCTGAATGTTTATTTATTTTTGTGCACACCTGCAATCAAAACAGCTCAAGGCAATAAAGTATCAGGGGGTACATTAGAAATATTTATCTGTCAGGCGGATAAATATGTGTTGCCTGCGGCACGTCGGGTAGGTTTGTTTGTAACTCAACTTTTACGTGTCTTTCTTTGCCCCTATTCAAACATCAACATCGGCCGAGTGTCTGTAATAATTGGAGACTGATGGCATTCTCCGTTACAGTCATGACCAACTCTGGTACTCGAGGGAGTGTTATTATCGGAAGAGCTACAGTGGCTCAGGAGGTAGAGCAGTCGTCTGGTAATCGGAAGGTTCTCAGTTCGATTCCCACTCATTCTGTGTCGAAAAATGTCCTTGCGCAAGACACTTAACCCCTAATCGCTCCCAATGAGCAGGTTGGCCTGGTTGCCTCTACCGTCGGTGTGTGAATGGGTGAGTGAATGGGTGAATGTGAGGAACCAAATTGTAAAGCGCTTTGGTTAAAACCGCTACATAAATGCACCATTTACCGTTTTTACAATTTACTTGACTTGTCCGAGGAACAAAAACACCCGGAAGAAGGAGGAGGAGAGGCCGGTGTTCTCGGGCCACAAGGGAGAGTTGTTTACTTCACCGAAACACACGGCTGAAGGAGACTACGGCCAACTCCACCACACGTAGGATCACAGGGTTTATTGGCCCTACGAGACGGGACCGTGAATCACAGGTAGCGGGCAAAGAAGTTGGCTTGAGGGGTTTGTGTCGTCTATATAAATGAGAGATGGAGCAGTGACTACACACTCAGATACTTTTATTGTTCGGAGGACACTGGGCTTTTATCCCTGTCATTTAGGCATTTTATACCTGCCCAGGGAGGTTGGACAATTGTTTGTTACCCCCCCCCCCCGTGCTGAAACCAAGGCCGCTGCGGGTGTAATATATGACACAGAGGCTAAGTTAGAAAACATTGCACTCGATTTCCCCAAGCTTATACTCGGGGGGCTTCAATGGCTGTTCCATAAAAAAAAATTTATTGCATAACATTTACTTAATATGTTAATTGCCCCACAAGAGGGGGAGACTGGGAGAGGCCACTTGACTTGTGCTTACAGGGGCGATCCATAAACCACCCCTTTGGGGACTCTGGGATCACAATATGGTCCACCTGGTCCCTCGTTACAAACAGGCTTAAATCCAGCAGCATGCCTGAGCTGAGAGCCAAGGAGTCACTGGAGTGTTTTGACAGTACAACATGGAATAGAATAGAATAGAAATACTTTAATCATCCGAAGGGAAATTTGGCACTACAAATCGCTCACAGTAAACATTTAGGCAGACAAAACAAATCACAAATATGAATAACAAAAAATTGCCTAAGAATAAAGAATAAAATAATAATAATAACATTTTAAAAAAATACGGTCCGGGATTCACATTTCCTATTGTTGTGTTCTGCTTTGGTAGTATTATTGTTAATATGCTGTTATTATCACCGGCACCGTTAGGCAGCACAATAGGCACAATAGGCTATTAGGCGACAACCAGGAAGTGTCCTGTAGTTACGGTACGCGCCTGAAGCTACGATGATGTGAATGTTCTGAGAGCAAGGAATAAACACGGAGTGATAATGCCACAGCCTACTGACTCCTGCATTATAATTACTAATAGCCTAAGTGTGGACATTAAACCTATGTATGTACATTCTAATATAAATATATAAATATACAGTAAAAAATACAGATATTTACATTAAGTGAACTGTAAGTGTAATATTGACAATGTTGTTTTAAAAGTAAAAGTCCAGGAAGATGGTAACTGGTGCTCCCATAGTCGAGCGGACTCAAAGCGCACTCAAAGTGCGAAGCTCCAATCTTCTAATGCGCGGACGTCCGCGCCGCTCACTTTATCAGTTAATTCCCCCAAAAATGAATGAATACACAAATGTGGCTGGGGGAACTGATTCACTCAGCATGAATGGACTATAGGTCAATAAAAACAATACACAAAAAAACAAAACAAAAACATAAAATAATGTTATTATTATTATTATTATTATTATTATTATTATTATTATTATTATTATTATTATTATTATTATTATTATTATTATTATTATTATTAATTATTATTATTATTATTATTATTATTATTATTATTATTATTATTATTATTATTATTATTATTATTATTATTATTATTATTATTATTATTATTATTATTATTATTATTATTATTATTATTATTATTATTATTATTATTATTATTATTATTATTATTATTATTATTATTATTATTATTATTATTATTTTTATTTCGATTCTAATAGATTCTAACATTTTGTTGAATCGTGCATTTCGATGCATCGCTGCATCGTTACACACCTAGTAAATAAGGAACTCAAAGTAGCATTGAGAAAGAAAAGATAGGGCTTTTGAACAGGGGGGGGGGGGGGGGGTGTCCCAAAGGAAAGCTATACAAAAGGAAGTAAGGCAGATTACTTTATTAATTAACCAATTCTTAATATTGCATTAATACAAATTTAATCTTCAGGGGAAAATGCAGGATAATTATTGCAGGCATGCTTGGCAGGGGATGTAGCCTACACACTGATAGAGAGTAGACTACGTTTATTTAATTTTGTTTTACCCAGGGACAGTGAACATTAATCAACATGTTCAGTTCCCACATCGAGGTAAATGCTCGTTTTTATTGGTAGTCCCTGCCTAAAGTGTATTTTGGTGTGGGAGGAAACCAGAGTACTCCACGCAAAAGCCACGCAAACACAGTAAGAACATACCAACTCCACACAGTAAGAACATACCACCTCCACACAGTAAGAACATACCAACTCCACACGGAAAGGCCTCTCGACCGTCTTGCTGTGAGGCAACAGTGCTAACCACTGCACCACGGCACTGCCACTGGAGCAGAAGGACATACACGTAACAACAGGGATGGTAGGACCTCTGCTAATGGCTTAGATACATTCTAAGTCAGGTTTGATACATCCAATTTCTCCACTGAAAGTAACTCAATTAAACAACAACTCGACTGTGGCCGGCCCTTGGTCCTGACAGCTAAGGAGGGTTTGTAGAACCTTTAAAAAGATCCAATCTAAGAAAGGCAGGTTGGTCCTGACAGGATGAGAGGTGGGGTTCTAAAGGAGCGTAGGGAACAACTTAGCCCTGTGTTTTGGACAGCTTTTTTTTTTACATACTTGATACACACTGTATCCCCAGGGCAGGGAGAACATCACTCATACTGCCACTACCAAAACATTTCAAAACTGTCTTTTTAAAATAATCATCTACTAGTTGCTTAAAAGCGGCACTTCGGGGGGGCAGGTGGCGCACGGAGATTACGTTCGTCAACAACACCGGGAGACACTAGGATTCGCCTGTTCGAATCCAGCTCCCGGCGTTGCTATCAGCTTGGCTGGCCTCTCACACTGCTACAATTGGCTGTATCAGGGGGTGGGAAAGCTGAAGGGTGGGTCCTGGGCGTTGTGGACAGCGACCCCTACAGTTCGGTCGGGGCGCCTGCTCAGCGAGGGTTGGAACTGAGGAGAGATAGTGTGGCCTCCCACACGCTACACTCTCCCCGGTGAGAACCTGCGCGGCCAGGTTGGCCTGCCCCAGGCTGCACATGCGTCGGAGGAAAGCATGTGACAGTCTCCGGTCTCCCGGACCAACAGTAGGGGAAAGTACGCAACAACCAGGAAGGGTGGGATGGGAGAAAAATCAGGAAAAAGGAGGGGAAGAAAGATAAAAAAAAAAAAAACGGCACTTCACCAGAAAACAATGCTGATTTATTTTGCACATAATCTCACACACTTCCACATTAATTTAGTTTGACAGTTATTGAGAGTAAATGTGTTTAAATGTGGCCACCAGTGATGTTGTCAGGGGCACGTCCATAGGCGCCTACGTATAAGAGCAGGCGAAGCGGGTGCTCTACCAGTATTGAACTTGGGGGAGCAAACTTGTCTCTTTGCTCCCTCACTTTTTGATCATTGATATATCCCCCCCCCCCCCCCCAATATATAAATATTATCTAACCATAACTACGTAATTTCAATCAAATTAATAATACGCAATGACACTTAATAACACGTTTTTAAGTTTCCAAAGATTGCGAACCCCCCCCCCCTGCCCCATTATGGTTTGATCCAGTGCCTCCCATCTCCAGCGCGTAGACCTTGGCGCACTCAAAGCCCACAGAGTGTGTCATAATATTGGTGGCAGGCAGGCAGGCTTTTCCAGTAAGTTGTTCAAATAAAAGGATTATGTTAGACATAAGTTACTATTGAGTGGTAGTAGAACTTCTACGGTTCTACCACGCAATACAATAAAAGTGTTTCACGGTCCCGAATTGCGATCTGGTCATACGGTTTCCTCGAATAAATAATAATAACGTTTCCCTCTCTGGTTGGCGTTAGCTTTAGTGCTAGCCGCTAGCTAACGTTATCTAGATATGTGGTGTGAGCTGGATGATGTTGACTTAATTTGCAAACGTTAACGCTATCTATATGGCAGACGAGCAGGGCCGGATTAACGACGGCCGCGGCCCGTGGGCCTATAGTGACGAGGGGCCTCCATTTTTTTTTTTTTTTTTTTTTTACTTTTTTTTTTTTTTTTTTTTTTTGAGATCGATGTCATGATTGTGCACTGCAGACTCAGGGAGGAGGCAGAGAAGGAGAGAAAGAGACACAAGCTTTACAGGTAATGGAAATATATCTTTTTTCTCTTTCTTATTAAAACTTGGCCTATTTGAAAGGAGATTGATTTAATAAAAATGAATGAGCGAAAAATCAATATACGATGGAGAGATGACTGCTGTTAGGAGTGCATAGTGACATCATCAGAGTCCTTTCTGACTGATGGTGACAGTGTATTGTTGTGGACAGCGACCCCTACAGTTCGGTCGGGGCGCCTGCTCAGCGAGGGTTGGAACTGAGGAGAGATAGTGTGGCCTCCCACACGCTACACTCTCCCCGGTGAGAACCTGCGCGGCCAGGTTGGCCTGCCCCAGGCTGCACATGCGTCGGAGGAAAGCATGTGACAGTCTCCGGTCTCCCGGACCAACAGTAGGGGAAAGTACGCAACAACCAGGAAGGGTGGGATGGGAGAAAAATCAGGAAAAAGGAGGGGAAGAAAGATAAAAAAAAAAAAAAACGGCACTTCACCAGAAAACAATGCTGATTTATTTTGCACATAATCTCACACACTTCCACATTAATTTAGTTTGACAGTTATTGAGAGTAAATGTGTTTAAATGTGGCCACCAGTGATGTTGTCAGGGGCACGTCCATAGGCGCCTACGTATAAGAGCAGGCGAAGCGGGTGCTCTACCAGTATTGAACTTGGGGGAGCAAACTTGTCTCTTTGCTCCCTCACTTTTTGATCATTGATATATCCCCCCCCCCCCCCCCCAATATATAAATATTATCTAACCATAACTACGTAATTTCAATCAAATTAATAATACGCAATGACACTTAATAACACGTTTTTAAGTTTCCAAAGATTGCGAACCCCCCCCCCCTGCCCCATTATGGTTTGATCCAGTGCCTCCCATCTCCAGCGCGTAGACCTTGGCGCACTCAAAGCCCACAGAGTGTGTCATAATATTGGTGGCAGGCAGGCAGGCTTTTCCAGTAAGTTGTTCAAATAAAAGGATTATGTTAGACATAAGTTACTATTGAGTGGTAGTAGAACTTCTACGGTTCTACCACGCAATACAATAAAAGTGTTTCACGGTCCCGAATTGCGATCTGGTCATACGGTTTCCTCGAATAAATAATAATAACGTTTCCCTCTCTGGTTGGCGTTAGCTTTAGTGCTAGCCGCTAGCTAACGTTATCTAGATATGTGGTGTGAGCTGGATGATGTTGACTTAATTTGCAAACGTTAACGCTATCTATATGGCAGACGAGCAGGGCCGGATTAACGACGGCCGCGGCCCGTGGGCCTATAGTGACGAGGGGCCTCCATTTTTTTTTTTTTTTTTTTTTACTTTTTTTTTTTTTTTTTTTTTTTGAGATCGATGTCATGATTGTGCACTGCAGACTCAGGGAGGAGGCAGAGAAGGAGAGAAAGAGACACAAGCTTTACAGGTAATGGAAATATATCTTTTTTCTCTTTCTTATTAAAACTTGGCCTATTTGAAAGGAGATTGATTTAATAAAAATGAATGAGCGAAAAATCAATATACAGTGTATATACAGTATATATATATTAATATATTATTATTATTATTATAGTAATTGGCTATCATACTGCAATATAAACTGAGTTTTATAGTGAAAAGAGCAGCTTTATTGGTCAAGATTGAAGTCAAGTCAAGTCAGTTTTATTTGTATAGCACATTTCCAGGCAGCGGCAGCTGACACCAAAGTGCTTCACAAGCAAGTTGATAAAAACAAATTAGTGTGAGGCAAGGTATAAAATTAAAAGAAAGAAAAAAAACATAGCAAAGCAATGAAAGCAACAAAAACAAACAGTATGGTGCAAGATATAGGATTAAAAACATAATAAAGCAATGAAAGTAATAAAAACTGGTAGGACACAGTAAAACAAAGAGGATAGAAGGGCCAGGGGTCTAGTGGTGGCTCTATATTGCAGGAAATTGCACGTACATCTTCATTCAATTTAAAAAAAAAATCTGCCATGGAGGGGGTCGTGCACCCTCACTTTCAACTATAACTAGGCGGCCATGGGCACGTCTATACTTTCCGTAGCCGCATTTCTGGCAGACGCTCTCTGATTGGCCGACGCCAGTTTCTACACTGGTTAAGCTTAGGCAATCTTCGAAGTTGGTTAAGGTTAGGCAAGTTCTTTCGACGGTTAAGCTCAGGCACTCTTTCGAAGTTGGTTAAGGTTAGAGTTTGTCTTAGAGCATGGCGATAGAACGCCAGGTAGTTTGCAGGCTGTTTGACGTGGAAATGGGCAAAGACACAGCTCGTCACGCTATTGGGCGCACATGTCACATGACCAGAAACGTCTGCCAGAAATGCGGCTATCTTTGGTAAACCTTTGGTAATTTGGTACCTTTGGCATTGAATCCCTGTGTTGTGTAAATTACAGCACCACGGAATGATGTAGATGAAAAACTCTAGCGTTTCATTGATCTGTAATTAACACAAGGATTCGATGTCCCCAATGACATCGCTGGTGGCAATATTCAAACGCATTTACTCTAGGGACTAAATGAATGTGTGCAAAACGGTTAAGAGTTTTTGGTTGTGTGTGAGATTATGTGTAAAATAAATCAGCATTGTTTTTTTTGGTGAAGTGCCCCTTTAACAAGAGCCTTGAGAGGATATAAACCATATTTCATAGAAAAGTGCAACATGAACTTGACCCCTTACAGTTTCCACATAGGAATGGGAGGAGTAAGGAGGATGCTCTATTGTTTATGCTGCATTGTATTTATTGTCATCTTGATCAGCCCAAACTATACGCTTGTATTCTCTACTGTATTGTAATACTATCAGACCCCATATTACGATGGAGAGATGACTGCTGTTAGGAGTGCATAGTGACATCATCAGAGTCCTTTCTGACTGATGGTGACAGTGTATTCTCCTATTACTACTGATACTGGGGCTCCACAAGGGGGCACTGTTTCCCCAGGTTATTTACCCTCCACACAGACGAATGTGGAAGCAACACATTTGATCAAGTTACTATTGAAGTGTTATAATATGTAATATGTGTTACCTTGCTGATGACCATGATCATCACGATTGTGGGTGTAATTAAAGATGATGATGATGATGAAACAAGCTATTTTGCATATGTGTGTGTGTGTGTGTGTGTGCAGGGGTGTAGCTGGAGATTCTGGGCCCATGAAATAATCTATTTGTGGGCCCCCAATCCATGCGAGCGCACGTTAGCACGCAAACTTAACAAATTTGGGGCATTTATTTATTGATGAAAATGCATAATATGGTTTTTACCTATTTTTTTTACAATACAGGCAATTATAATTTTGAGTCATCTACATTAACTTACTTTAAGATAATAATAAAACCATATTAATAAAAAGATAATAATAGTGTTCTCTGGGCCTCCCCCCAGTGATGGGCCCTTCGAATCATCCTCACCCCCCCCCCCCCCCCCCCCCAGCTACTCCCCTGTGTGTGTGTGTGTGTGTGTGTGTGTGTGTGTGTGTGTGTGTGTGTGTGTGTGTGTGTGTGTGTGTGTGTGTGTGTGTGTGTGTGTGTGTGTGTGTGTGTGTGTGTGTGTGTGTGTGTGTGTGTGTGTGTGTGTGCGTGCGTGCGTGCGTGCGTGCGTGCATGTGTGTGTGTGTTGGGGGGGGTGGGGGAGGGGGGGTAGATCAGTTTGTTGGTTGGTGCAGGTTCAGTTTTCTTAATTTAAACACCAAGAAAACGAATGAAACCATCTTTGGCTTTAGGACTGGTAACAATAACCACCAACAATGACTGTCGGACTGTGGCGGGGTGTTGAAGTGATCGATGACTACAAATATGTAGGAACAATAATAGATGCTGTTATGGATTCAAACACCGATTTTATCTATGAGAAAGGTCTGCGAGATCTATATTTCATGTGGAAAACTGAGACGGTTTAGGGTGGACTGGACAGAGATGTATTGGTCTATCGCTCTGTGGACAGCATTCTACCTTCATGTTATATTGCCTGGTCTCTTTTACTGTCGGTGAATAATAAAAACAAACTGCACAAGACAGTCAATATGTCAGTAAGATTGCTGATGATGACCTGTGTGTCCTGAGTGGTGGAGGGAAGGGCAGGCTTTTATTAGAAATGTAGCACATCCCCTATTTAGTGTATTATGAGATGGTACCACCAGGCAGACGGTATATGGAAGCCGTACCCCCCAACAAACAGGCTTGCAGATCATTCCATACAACCCGTACTGCACTGCTGAACAAACTGTTACCATCACTGTACTTGCTGAACAAACTGTACCATCACCGTACTGCTGAACAAACTGTTACCATCACTGCACTGCTGAACAAACTGTTACCATCACTGCACTGCTGAACAAACTGTTACCATCACTGCACTGCTGAACAAACTGTTACCATCACTGCACTGCTGAACAAACTGTTACCATCACTGCACTGCTGAACAAACTGTTACCATCACTGCACTGCAGAACAAACTGTTACCCGATCACTGCACTGCTGAACAAACTGTTACCATCACCGCATTGCTGAACAGAACTGTTACCGATCACTGCACTGCTGAACAAACTGTTACCATCACTGCACTGCTGAACAAACTGTTACCATCACTGCACTGCAGCACAAACTGTTACCATCACTGTACTGCTGAACAAACTGTTAACATCACTGCACTGCAGAACAAACTGTTACCATCACTGCACTGCTGAACAAACTGTTACCATCACTGCACTGCTGAACAAACTGTGATGCTGCACCTTTGGTTATATGTCAAGAGTTAGGTCTGTGATAATGCTGAGGTGTTCTGTCGTTGGTGATTGTCGGTGCTTCATCCGTTTGCCGTTGGTTTGCTCGTCTGTTTGCTCGTCTGTTTGCTCGTCTGACGATCGCCGTACGGCACATGATGCATTTCCCGAAAGGACTAATAAATATCCATCTAAGCGGTGCGTGCTGTTGAGTCTCTCTTCTCCGGAGGGCACTTCCGCCTAAACATCCGCGCTCATGGTGCTGTGACACGCTCCAGCGTGAGGAGCCACGAACGTGCCACACACCGCGGTACACCCCACCGGCTCTTCAACGCGGCTAAGTGAAAGAGATGTCGTGGCTGAGATAAATGTCCTGGAAACCTGGTTTCAAGGGCCACAGGGGGAAGAGAGACAACAACAAGTGCACAGATCTACCAGAGCTTCCTCGCTTCCAACGGGGGGAAAAATACAACTCGCTATCATTCAAACTCTCCACCTGCCTGACTGCGGGAAATAAAAACAGCCTGCGAGAGACGTGAGCCCGCGGGGAGCGAGGCCCGGTGTGGGCATGTGTCTGCCTGTCATACGCCGACCCGGCCTACATCTGTCAGAGGGCAGAGACTCCCGCCTCCAACCCAGAGAGGGGATCCGCAAACAGCGGGGGGATGGGGTGGGGGGGGGGGGGGTGGTACAGAGGAGCGGGAGGAGAAGAGCGTGAAGGAGAGACAGAGGCGAGAGGAGAAGAGCGTGAAGGAGAAGAGGGTGAAGGAGAGAGAGGAGAAAAGGGTGAAGGAGAGAGAGGGGCAAGAGGGTGAAGGAGCGAGAGGAGAAGAGGGTGCATGAGAAGAGCGTGAAGGAGAGAGAGGAGAAAAAGGTGAAGGAGAGATAGGGGCAAGAGGAGAAGCGCGTGAATGAGAAGAGGGTGAAGGAGAGAGAGGAGTGAGAGGAGAAGAGTGTGAATGAGAAGAGGGTGAAGGAGAGAGATGAGTGAGAGGAGAAGAGTGTGAAGGAGAGAGAGGAGAAAAGGGTGAAGAAGAGAGAGGGGCAAGAGGGTGAAGGAGCGAGAGGAGACGAGGGTGGAGGAGAGAGGAGCGAGAGGAGAAGAGTGGAGAAGAGAGAGGAGGGAGAGGAGAAGAGGGTGAAGGAGAAGAGGGTGGAGGAGAGAGATGAGGGAGAGGAGAAGAGGGTGAAGGAGAGAGAGGAGAAGAGGGTGGAGGAGAGAGAGGAGCGAGAGGAGAAGAGGTTGAAGGAGAGAGAGGAGTGAGGGGAGAAGAGGGTGGAGGAGAGAGAGGAGAAGAGGGTGGAGGAGAGAGAGGAGCGAGAGGAGAAGAGGTTGAAGGAGAGAGAGGAGTGAGGGGAGAAGAGGGTGGAGGAGAGAGAGGAGAAGAGGGTGGAGGAGAGAGAGGAGCGAGAGGAGAAGAGGTTGAAGGAGAGAGAGGAGTGAGGAGAGAAGAGGGTGGAGGAGAGAGAGGAGAAGAGGGTGGAGGAGAGAGAGGAGCGAGAGAGAAGAGGTTGAAGGAGAGAGATGAGGGAGAGGAGAAGAGGGTGGAGGAGAGAGATGAGAAGAGGGTGAAGGAGAGAGAGGAGCGAGAGGAGAAGAGGTTGAAGGAGAGAGAAGAGTGAGGGGAGAAGATAGTGGAGGAGAGAGAGGAGTGAGGGGAGAAGAGGGTGGAGGAGAGAGAGGAGCGAGAGGAGAAGAGGTTGAAGGAGAGAGAGGAGTGAGGGGAGAAGAGGGTGGAGGAGAGAGAGGAGTGAGGGGAGAAGAGGGTGGAGGAGAGAGAGGAGTGAGGGGAGAAGAGGTTGGAGGAGAGAGATGAGTGAGGGGAGAAGATAGTGGAGGAGAGAGAGGAGTGATGGGAGAAGAGGGTGGAGGAGAGAGAGGAGTGAGGGGAGAAGAGGGTGGAGGAGAGAGAGGAGTGAGAGGAGAAGAGGTTGAAGGAGAGAGAGGAGTGAGGGGAGAAGAGGGTGGAGGAGAGAGAGGAGAAGAGGGGAGAAGATAGTGGAGGAGAGAGAGGAGTGATGTGAGAAGATAGTGGAGGAGAGAGAGGAGTGAGGGGAGAAGAGGTTGGAGGAGAGAGATGAGTGAGGGGAGAATATAGTGGAGGAGAGAGAGGAGTGAGGGGAGAAGATAGTGGAGGAGAGAGAGGAGTGATGGGAGAAGATAGTGGAGGAGAGAGAGGAGTGAGGGGAGAAGAGGTTGGAGGAGAGAGATGAGTGAGGGAGAAGATATGGAGGAGAGAGGAGTGAGGGAAGAGGGAGGAGAGAGAGAGTGATGGAGAAGAGGTGGAGAGAGAGGAGAGAGAGAAGATAGTGGAAGAGAGAGAGAGTGAGGGGAGAGATAGTGGAGGAGAGAGAGGAGTGAGGGGAGAAGATAGTGGAGGAGAGAGAGGAGTGAGAGGAGAAGAGGTTGAAGGAGAGAGAGGAGTGAGGGGAGAAGATAGTGGAGGAGAGAGAGGAGTGAGGGGAGAAGATAGTGGAGGAGAGAGAGGAGTGAGGGGAGAAGATAGTGGAGGAGAGAAAGGAGTGAGGGGAGAAGATAGTGGAGGAGAGAGAGGAGTGAGGGGAGAAGAGGTTGAAGGAGAGAGAGGAGTGAGAGGAGAAGAGGGTGGAGGAGAGAGAGGAGTGAGGGGAGAAGAGGTTGAAGGAGAGAGAGGAGAGGAGGGTGGAGGAGAGAGAGGAGTGAGGGGAGAAGAGGGTGGATGAGAGAGAGGAGTGAGGGGAGAAGAGGGTGGAGGAGAGAGAGGAGAGAGAGGAGAAGAGGGTGGAGGAGAGGGAGGAGCGAGAGGAGAAGAGGTTGAAGGAGAAAGAGGAGTGAGGGGAGAATATAGTGGAGGAGAGAGAGGAGTGATGGGAGAAGATAGTGGAGGAGAGAGAGGAGTGAGGGGAGAAGATAGTGGAGGAGAGAGAGGAGTGAGGGGAGAAGAGGGTGGAGGAGAGAGAGGAGTGATGGGAGAAGATAGTGGAGGAGAGAGAGGAGTGAGGGGAGAAGAGGGTGAAGGAGAGAGAGGAGTGAGGGGAGAAGATAGTGGAGAGAGAGGAGTTATGGGAGAAGATAGTGGAGGAGAGAGAGGAGTGAGGGGAGAAGAGGGAGAGGAGAAGAGGGTGAAGGAGAGAGAGGAGTGAGGGAGAAGATAGTGGAGGAGAGAGAGGAGTGATGGGAGAAGATAGTGGAGGAGAGAGAGGAGTGAGGGGAGAAGAGGGTGGAGGAGAGAGAGGAGTGAGGGGAGAAGAGGGTGGAGGAGAGAGAAGAGTGAGAGGAGACAAGCGTGAAGGAGAGAGAATAGCGAGAGGAGAAGAGGGTGAAGGAGAGAGAAGAGCGAGAGGAGTAGAGCGTGAAGGAGAGAGAGGAGAAGAGGTGAAGGAGAGAGAGAAACAGAGGCAGAATTATTAGGTATTAAAAACGGATGTAAATGTTTTAAATGGATACA
>NC_140165.1:111301101-111321101 GCF_963971535.1 Notolepis coatsorum
AGGAGTGAGGGGAGAAGATAGTGGAGGAGAGAGAGGAGTGATGGGAGAAGATAGTGGAGGAGAGGAGAGAGGAGTGAGGGGAGAAGAGGGTGGAGGAGAGAGAGGGAGGAGAAGAGTGAGAGAGGAGACAAGCGTGAAGGAGAGAGAATAGCGAGAGGAGAAGAGGGTGAAGGAGAGAGAAGAGCGAGAGGAGTAGAGCGTGAAGGAGAGAGAGGAGAAGAGGGTGAAGGAGAGAGAGAAACAGAGGCAGAATTATTAGGTATTAAAAACGGATGTAAATGTTTTAAATTGGATACAATGCATTGCATGCAGAAGTCGTAATGGCATCAATCAATGCCGCTAATCGATATCCATCAAAGTGAATTGAAATGAGCGTGTGGAATTAACGCAGGCTATTTAAATGCTTAATTACTGTGTTTCATGAATAATACAACAGTTATGCGAATAAGGTTTTTAACTGCATAATAACAAATTAGATGTATGACCGACTAAAGCCCTCTAGCAGCATTCATATCAATATGTATGTATGTTGTGTTACTCTTTCAAAAATAGTGTTGAAAATGTTATAAAGGAATAGGGCTGCCCCTTTATAATCAATTAATCTAGGGGCTTGTGTGAAGAAAAAAAAACTTTTTTATCAATGAAATCAACCAATCAATTCATCGACACATCCTGTCGAAGAATGTACAGACTTTACTATGCAAATTGAGTCTTTCCCTAAATCATCGGAATCGAATCCAACTTGTCGTCGGATCGAATCGGTGCACTGCTGATCCAGCACCAACTTTGTATCATAGCACTAAGCTACTGTCTAATCCAAAATAAATGACTCAATTGTTTGGGACTGGCTGTGATCAGATTTTGAGCGGATTCTACCCGCCTTGCCTTGTCTGTTGGTTGGGGCTTTATTTCAACAGACTGCCTGGAGCAACACAATGAGTCGGGCCCTTGTGTGGCGGGGAGACTGTCAACACACTGGAGCACAGTCCATTCACTGTGTAAAACGCTGCCAACAGAGATGGATGTATCAGGAGGACGGGAGGCGTCCAAAATACTGTAGACTCAAGCACTGGTAGCAATTGGTACAGGGACTTAAATGACACTGCCGTTACTATACAAACAAAGGTTTCTGGACCAAAAACCATGGTTTATAATTTGGGGGGGGGGGGGGGGGGGGGGTTAATATATACTATAATATATTTAAAATTGTATATTACATATTATTATTATTATTATTATTATTATTATTATTATTATTATTATTATTATTATTATTATTATTATTATTATTATTATTATTATTATTATTATTATTATTATTATTACTACTACTACTACTACTACTAACTACTACTACTACTACTACTACTACTACTACTACTACTTACTACTACTACTACTAATAATAATAATAATAATAATAATAATAATAATAATAATAATAATAATAATAATGAATAATAATAATAATAACTAATAATAATAATAATAATAATAATAATAATATTATATTTGTTCTTCTTGCCTGTACCTGCCATGCTGCTAAACTGCAGCTGCTATGATGCTTGAATTTCCCCCAAGGGGATTAATAACAGAACACTTGACACTACAGATTACACATGATGTGTAATACCATCCTAATTCAATATCTAATCCCCTCTGCCTGTCTCAACATCAGCGTCCTGATCTTGTTTGCCATTTTCTAAATGGTGGGCGCCAGACGTGATGATTCTTCCTATGTAATAACCCACTACGCCACGTAGCCGCCTTGTTCCTACCAGAGTGTTGATGTGTGGTGGAGGGCGGCATATTACAAAGTAACATGTTACACAATAGTGTTGCTACTCGTGTCTCACAAGTTATCTTTCCCTCTGTAGTGTTATGGATTCAAATTATGATTGTGATTATTCCTTTAGGCGTGAAAAAACTAAACCCTGCCCTCTCCTTGCCAGGTTGCCGAAACTTGCCGTCTCATTGCTTAAAGGTTGCCACCGACTGTCGACCGTCACACCCTCTTTCTCAGAGAGCACCAGGTGAACGCCCCCGGCTGCAACACACCTCCTCCACCCTCTTTCTCAGAGAGCACCAGGTGAACGCCCCCGGCTGCAACGACACCTCCTCCACTTCCCGCTCCGCCGAGCGAGAGCGCACTGCAGGCGCCTCACGCTGTAGCGCAAAAAGTAATGAAATGTGTCAACTAATTCTGTTTCCTCAGGGACTAATAAGTGAAGTAGCTGTAATAGCTTGATGCGTGAAAGGAGGTGCCATCTCAGATGGTCTGATGATGAAGGTCACTAGGCTGAACATAACATTTGTTGACATAGCCGAAAAGAAAAGGTGAAAGATTTGTTGACTCAGTGTTACTAGCGAGATAGGTAACAAGCAACGTGTAGCCTAATGTGTTAAATGTTTAAAGGAACCAGCCAGCATTATGGAAAGTGCTCACCATCTTCTCCAGAGTCAAACAAGATGATAGATACCAATTTCCTCTATGTGCGTTCAGTGGAAAGCTATCCGGCTGCAAGCTAGCTGGTCCGTATCCGCTTCCATTTATTTGTACTAAGCTAGGATAGCTTGCAGCCAGATAGCGGTCCACCGAACGCACAGAGAGAAAAAGTATCCATCTTCTTGTCCGACTCTGGAGAAGACGGTGAGCGCATTTCCCATAATATTGGCCGGTTCATTTAACTCATTGACCGCCGGGGATTAGCCTTATCCTGTGGTAGTATTGCCACGGTGTAAACGATGGGAGTTGGTCACCTTGTCTTGTAGAGCTAAATCTATATTCTATATTATATGCCATGGATACAATACTATAGTCATTTGACATTGAGTTTCTTCCAGTCAAGATACAAAAAAAGAGATAATTTGTCCATCCATACGTTCCTGTAACGCTTCCCCATGTCCTGTTGGACCTTCACAACTCCCCTTCAGAACTCCCTGCAATAACAATACCTTACCTGGTGGGCTGATCCAGATGTGGCAGATCTGGGATCAGCCCACTCACCTACTGAACATTATATGCCTCCACTTATGCTTTGTTTATTCATTGTCTTTGTTGTCTGTATTATTTCCACTGTGTTAGACTTGTGTCCAGTGGTGGTGCAGTCGTAATATGGGAACTGGTAACCACGCCACGCCACGTGCACGCGCACAGAAACTGATTTATACACACACACGCACGCACACACACACACACACACACACACACACACACACACACACACACACACACACACAAGCGCATATACGCAAGTGCAATCTTTCTATCATACAAGCTCTTCATTGCTCTCTATTTGTTGTGAATGTGCGCGTGGAAAGCTGGCGCGCAGCACAGACGCTTGATTCAATATCATAAGCAGGTAGACCCCCATCACGAATTCCGAGCCACATTAGTTATTCACCTCCACTGCCTGTGTCACACAGAATGAAGGGGGAGATGCATTTCAGATAGCCAACACCCAGACACTTAGTCTACCTGCGCTTTTTGTTATGTAAAACGGTGGCCGGGTACTTAGTCACAACGAATGGATACAGCGCATTTTTTTTGTGTGCGCGTACACGCGAGTACACATCCGTGCGCGATCGCGCGTACTTCTGCCTCAGTGATCTGGTAACACGGCGTGTAACCGCGTGTGGCCACGACTGCACCACTGCTTGGGTCCCTACTGTCTGTGTTTTGTAAATGTGTTTTAGTCTGGTATGTCCCTGTTGTACATTCACTATTGTTTTTCCCCTGTGTGTGTTCTGTCTTCTGTTAGTTATGTCTACCACAACCTGTGTCTAAAATAAGCATACACTTATTTTATCTCACCCCTTTTTACTCATCAGAATATACTATATTATATTTACTAGGGGTGTAAAGGCACATGTATCCGTACCGAACCGAACCGTTTCAGTGCGTACCGTACCGTACCGAACGGCTGTGTAGTGTACCGAACGAATACGAAACGGTATGTTAACCACTAACGAGACCGCCCACCGGGGGCTGTTTTTTTCACAATCTAATATAATAATAATAATTATTATAAGTCGATTATTAATTTCAATATAGAATATTTGTTTGACAGCCCTGCAAGTACAATTAATTACTGCACAGTGCACACTACATCACCCCTGAGTGGAACATGGAAAGCCAAACTTTCCCCACTGTACCGAAAACCCGTACGGAACCGTGACTTCAAAACCGAGGTACGTACCGTACCGTGGTTTTTGTGTACCGTTACACCCCTAATATGTACTAATTCATACATTACTATACTTATATTATTCTTCATCTCTGTACCTCTGGAAAACCATTTGACTGTATTTTATTTTAAACTGTTACAACACAATACAACACAGGAACCCAGCCATCTCATTACCTAATCACAATGCACTTCATACCGGGGATACATCTAAAGAGAGGGAGAGAGAGAGAGAGAGAGAGAGAGAGAGAGAGGAGAGAGAGAGAGAGAGAGAGAGAGAGAGAGAGAGAGAGAGAGGAGAGAGAGAGAGAGAGAGAGAGAGAGAGAGAGAGAGAGAGAGAGAGAGAGAGAGAGAGAGAGAGAGAGAGAGAGAGAGAGAGAGAGAGAGAGAGAGAGAGAGAGAGAGAGAGAGAGAGAGAGAGAGAGAGAGAGAGAGAGATTGATAGAGAGAGAGAGAGTGAGAGATAGAGAGAGAGAGAGAGAGTGAGAGAGAGAGAGAGAGATAGAGAGAGAGAGAGAGAGAAGAGAGAGAGAGAGAGGAGAGAGGAGAGAGAGAGAGAGAGAGAGAGAGAGAGAGAGAGAGAGAGAGAAGAGAGAGAGAGAGAGAGAGAGAGAGAGATTGATAGAGAGAGAGAGAGAGATAGAGAGAAAGAGAGAGAGAGAGAGAGAGAGAGAGAGAGAGAGAGAGAGAGAGAGAGAGAGAGAGAGAGAGAGAGAGAGAGAGAGAGAGAGAGAGATATGTGGGGGGGGGGGTGGGACTTTCGCTCTGTGCTACGGCCATTATCCGAGTTAATAATTATCTCAATCACTGTGTTTTCTGAATGTTGATTATGGCTTCCCCCCATTGTGTTTCATGGGGTAGGAGGAGACTTTTGCTCATCAAATATGGATGGACATGGATGCTGATACTTTCCATCACAGTGCTCAATAATCACAGCCTTTTAGTCAACAGATAATATGATGATACGGTGACTGTAATTGGTTAGGAGGTAAATACACAGATACGGTGACTGTAGGCCTAAATGGTTAGGAGGTAAGTAAACAGATACGATGACTGCAACTGGTTAGGAGGTAAGTAAACGGATACGATGACTGTAGCTGGTTAGGAGGTAAGTAAACGGATACAGTGACTGTAATGGTTAGGAGGTAAGTAAACAGATACAGTGACTAACTGGTTAGGAGGTAAGTAAACAAATACAGGGACTAACTGGTTAGGAGGTAAGTAAACAAATACAGGGACTAATTGGTTAGGAGGTAAGTTAACAGATACGGTGACTGTAACTGGTTAGGGAGGGTAAAGTAAATAGAGCCGCTAGCTCCATTTGTTTTCCCGCCTTTTTTGCCCACAACATGGATGCCATGACTCATCGCTGGTGTCAAAGAGGGCGAAGAGGCGACGATCCGCTCGGAGGTGGTCGTGGGTGAGAGAAGGGAACAGCTTCAAAGAGTTTGCAGTGGATCACGGCCAAGGTTGACTTTATTATCGCAGTGCGAGAGAAGGCGGTATGGTTTGGGTGGTATTTTATTTCATGGTATTTTATCGTGATTATTTATAAAGTAATTGGTACCATGGTCGATTTTCTATACAGTGGCTGGTACCATGGTAGATTATGTATACAGTGACTGGTACCATGGTAAAACTGAAATGAACATTATGACAATGATCATACTGCCATAATACTTTTTCATAAGGGTGGTGTAATATGTATGGCTGGGGCGGCTACGTGGCACAGTGGGCAAGGCGCTCGCAACGAATGCTGGAGACTAGGCTCGAACAAGATGCCTCCTGTTCGAGCCCCGCTCTCCACATTGCTTTCAGTTTAGCTGGTCGTCCACAGTAATACACATTGGCCGTATTACGGGGTGGGAAACTGAAGGGTGGGGATCGGGCGTTGTGGACAGCGACTGCTACAGGTCGGTTGGTGCGCCTGCACAGTAGAATCAAGAAGCGACAGGGGCGGGGCCCCTCCAAAGCCCAGACCCCCGATGCTGAAAGATCGAGCTGCGCAGGTGAAAAGATGCGACTGCTGTTACCTCGAGTATCGGAGGGGACTCGTGCTATGTATGACTTAGTCCACATTGCAGCCGGCTTGTGGGAGGAAAGAAACAACGTTCAAAGACAGGGGAGGGTTGAATTGGACGATATGAAAATTGGGATGGGAGAAAAATAGAAAATGGGAGAAAAAGTGGATAAAAAAAAAGGGTGGTGTATGGCTCAATACTGGATCAATTCAAAATATGTATTGTCTATTTTGGTTAGACTCCAAATAATAGAACAAATATATAGTTTGTATTAATTATGAGGGTTTGGTGGATTGTTAATCATCAACGATTGGAAAAACTGCCATAACATAACCCAACACTGTCTCCTGCAATCGATAAGTGTTATTGATCGTTCCCTCTAAACCATTTTGTCATTAATTTCTTAATTACCGCAAATGCATTTCTATACTTTGAATCAGGTTTGGAAAAAAGAAACACAGTGGCGTGGAAAACAAAAGGCTGTTTTTCTCAGGATAACGCGATAACGACATGTGTGTGAGGTTTTGCCCGCTGCTCACTACCTTTTCTCTGTCTTCTTTAAGCCTACTGTTAGGAATTCCCTACTCACTCTCTCTAGCCCCCACCCTCTCGTTCCTTACCCTTAGTGGCCACACCTGTTTGATATTCTATTATCTCTCGCACCTGTGATGGCAGGCTAATTAGTCCCCCTGTGGGCTTTAAATACCAGGGCGCTTCCCCTCGTTTTGGCGTGGGGTCGTGTTGTATTCATGCTGAGTCATATTCTCTAACATCTAGACTTTTTCGGGAGATCCTCTGGTCTACCAATGCTGTAAGATGGATCTCTCCAGCCTTGAGATGTTTGCTCCAGCCTTCGTCTGCTGTCGCCGTAGCCTGTGGAGGAGACTGTTCTGCGCTCCCTGTAACTTCCACGGGAGGCACCCCAGCGCTCCACTGCAGACCCCAGCGCAGCTGTTCGTCCTGACGCACATCTAGACCAACGCGCATCTCCCGGACCTTCGAGCTTGGCACGCTCCTCCGTACCAGCGCACAGACGCGCATCTTCCAGACCTTCGAGCTTGGCACACTCCTCCGTACCAGCGCACTGACGCGCATCTTCCAGACCTTCGAGCTTGGCACGCTCCTCCGTACCAGCGCACTGACGCGCATCTTCCAGACCTTCGAGCTTGGCACGCTCCTCCGTACCAGCGCACAGACGCGCATCTTCCAGACCTTCGAGCTTGGCACGCTCTCCAGACCTCAGCGCGCCGACGCGCATCTTCCAGACCTTCGAGCTTGGCACGCTCCTCCGTACCAGCGCACTGACGCGCATCTTCCAGACCTTCGTGCTTGGCACACTCCTCCTCGCAGACGCACCCCGAGGCGTCTCTCGGTTCCGACGCGCACACCAAGGTGTGGCGCGCACTCTGTTCCTCGGCTCCGACAGCGGCTACCCGGTGGACGACGCCCTCGCCACCGCCACTGTTCCGACGCGCACACCAAGGTGTGGCGCGCACTCTGTTCCTCGGCTCCGACAGCGGCTACCCGGTGGACGACGCCCTCGCCACCGCCACTGTTCCGACGCGCACACCAAGGTGTGGCGCGCACTCTGTTCCTCGGCTCCGACAGCGGCTACCCGGTGGACGACGCCCTCGCCACCGCCACTGTTCCGACGCGCACACCAAGGTGTGGCGCGCACTCTGTTCCTCGGCTCCGACAGCGGCTACCCGGTGGACGACGCCCTCGCCACCGCCACTGTTCCGACGCGCACACCAAGGTGTGGCGCGCACTCTGTTCCTCGGCTCCGACAGCGGCTACCCGGTGGACGACACCCTCGTCACCGCCACTGTTCCAGCACTCTGTTCCTCGGCTCCGACAGTCGGCTACCCGGTGGACGACTCCCTCGTCACCGCCACTGTTCCAGCACTCTGTTCCTCGGCTCGGACAGCCAGCCACCCGGTGGCGATGCCCTCGCCCCGCTGCTGTCCCTTACCTTTACGCATACGCCTGGGTGAGTTTTGATTGTGATGTCACTCACTCAGCGTAGTGCCCTTGCCCCCGTTCCCGCTGCTGTCCCTGTACCTTTACGCATACGCCTGGGTGAGTTTTGATTGTGATGTCACTCACTCAGCGTAGTGCCCTTGCCCCCGTTCCCGCTGCTGTCCCTGTACCTTTACGCATACGCCTGGGTGAGTTTTGATTGTGATGTCACTCACTCAGCGTAGTGCCCTTGCCCCCGTTCCCGCTGCTGTCCCTGTACCTTTACGCATACGCCTGGGTGAGTTTTGATTGTGATGTCACTCACTCAGCGTAGTGCCCTTGCCCCCGTTTCCCGCTGCTGTCCCTGTACCCTTACGCATACGCCTGGGTGAGTTTTGATTGTGATGTCACTCACTCAGCGTAATGCCTCTTGCCCCCGTTCCCGCTGCTGTTCCTGTACCATTACGCATACGCCTGGGTGAGTTTTGATTGTGATGTCACTCTCCCAGCGTATTGCCTCCTTTAGTTCTCACTTAGTTATTAGTTTGGACATTTCATCTCCCACTCTGTTTTGTTCTCTCGTGGATATTATTTTGGACATTTCATCTCCCACTGTGTGTTTGTTCACACGAAGATAGTATTTACTTTGTTACTTTGTTATTTGGACTGTTCTGCATCTGCTCTGTTTTTTCCCTTTGAATATTAACCCTCTCCTCTGTTCTGCAGAGCGGCCCAGATGTTTTCCCACCAGTCCCCAGTTCCTCCCTGTCCCCAGCCCGCCTCCGCGGTTCTCTGTCCCCAGTTCCTCCCTGTTCCCCAGCCCGCCTCCGCGGGCCTCAGTCCCCTCTGTCCCAAGTTCTCCCCTTCTAGTTCCACCTAGTCCCTAGTCCTCTATCCCTAGTTCTCCTAGTCCCTAGTCCTCTATCCCTAGCTATTCTAGTCCCTAGTCCTCTTTCCCTAGTTCTCCTAGTCTCTAGTTCCTCTGTTCCCAAGGCGTTCCCTTAACCTTCCCTTAGGCGTTCCCTTAACCTTCCCTTAGGCGTTCCCTTACCTTCCCTTAGTGTTCCCTTTCCTGCCCGCCTCTTAAAGGCACTTTACCTTCCCCTCTTGTGTTATTCCAGTGTTTTGTGTTTTCTCCCTTAAAGGGACTGTGCCCTTTTTCCCTGTTCTAAATAAATATCTGTTTCTTGGCAAACCATCATACCTGTCTTGTGTTGTGCGATTGGGGTCGGTTACAAACCATAACAGTACGACCCCACCAAATCGACGACCCCAGCCAGCACAGACGGTGTATGTTGAGTTTGCCTTTTTTTTTCTTGTCCCCTCTAGCTCCCCTGTTAGCCCTGTTAGCTTCCCTGTTAGCCCAGTTTAGCTTCCCTGTTAGTCCTGTTTAGCTCCCTTGTTAGCCTGTTACTCCCCTGTTTAGCTTGTTAGTCTCCCCGGTTAGCTCCCCTGTTTGCTTCCCGTTTTGCCCTGTTTGACCCCCCTGTAGCTAGCCATGCCCTGGCAGCTAACCCAGTTTCCCTCTGCATGGCCCCGGTCTGCTAGCTTGGCCCCGGCTGTTAGCACAGCCTCTATGTTAATGCAGCCTTGCAGCTGGCAATGGGCCCTGTAGCTAGCCAGGCCCAAGCAGCTAACCCGGTCCCTCTGCATGGCCTCCACCTTTTTGTGTAGTTTATCCCACTGCTAGGACTGCCCTTTCAGCTAGCAAGGTCAGTTTTTCTCACACAGCTAGGACTGTCCTTCCAGCTAGCTTGTGCTCTCATGCTGGTCCAGCCCTGTCTGCCAGCCTAGCTCCGGCAGCTAGCGCAGCCTCTATGTTGATGTAGCAGTACAGCTAGCATAGGCCCTGTAGCTATCAGTGCCCTGGCAGCTACCCTTTCCCTCTGCTAGCCTGGCTCCGGCAGCTTGCGCAGCCTCTATGTTGATGTAGCTGTACAGCTAGCATAGGCCCTGTAGCTATCAGTGCCCTGGCAGCTAACCTTCCCTCTGCTAGCCCTTTCCCGGTGCTTCCATGGTTACCCCTTAGCTACCCTGCTTGCCCCTCAGTTCCTCTAGACCAGTTGCTCTAGACCAGTTCTCTAGACCCAATTCCTCTAGACCAGTTCCTCTAGACCAGTTCTCTAGACCAGTTCCCTAAACCAGTTCTCTAGACCAGTTCTCTTGCCCAGTTCGCTAGACTAGTTCTCTAGACCCAGTTCCTCTAGACCAGTTGCCCCTCTGCTACCCTAGTTACCCCTCGGCGACCCTGTTTCTTTTGCTAGCCCCACTCTTGTGGTGGCTTCCCCTGCTGGCTTGGCCAGTACCTCTTGTTTTGCCCCCTGCCACTCTGTCTGTATTTGTTTTGGGTCGCCGGGTGGCTCCCGTTGAGGGGGGGGTACTGTGAGGTTTTGCCCGCTGCTCACTACCTTTTCTCTGTCTTCTTTAAGCCTACTGTTAGGAATTCCCTACTCACTCTCTCTAGCCCCCACCCTCTCGTTCCTTACCCTTAGTGGCCACACCTGTTTGATATTCTATTATCTCTCGCACCTATGATGGCAGGCTAATTAGTCCCCCTGTGGGCTTTAAATACCAGGGCGCTTCCCCTCGTTTTGGCGTGGGGTCGTGTTGTATTCATGCTGAGTCATATTCTCTAACATCTAGACTTTTTCGGGAGATCCTCTGGTCTACCAATGCTGTAAGATGGATCTCTCCAGCCTTGAGATGTTTGCTCCAGCCTTCGTCTGCTGTCGCCGTAGCCTGTGGAGGAGACTGTTCTGCGCTCCCTGTAACTTCCACGGGAGGCACCCCAGCGCTCCACTGCAGACCCCAGCGCAGCTGTTCGTCCTGACGCACATCTAGACCAACGCGCATCTCCCGGACCTTCGAGCTTGGCACGCTCCTCCGTACCAGCGCACAGACGCGCATCTTCCAGACCTTCGAGCTTGGCACACTCCTCCGTACCAGCGCACTGACGCGCATCTTCCAGACCTTCGAGCTTGGCACGCTCCTCCGTACCAGCGCACTGACGCGCATCTTCCAGACCTTCGAGCTTGGCACGCTCCTCCGTACCAGCGCACAGACGCGCATCTTCCAGACCTTCGAGCTTGGCACGCTCTCCAGACCTCAGCGCGCCGACGCGCATCTTCCAGACCTTCGAGCTTGGCACGCTCCTCCGTACCAGCGCACTGACGCGCATCTTCCAGACCTTCGTGCTTGGCACACTCCTCCTCGCAGACGCACACCAAGGTGTGGCGCGCACTCTGTTCCTCGGCTCCGACAGCGGCTACCCGGTGGACGACGCCCTCGCCACCGCCACTGTTCCGACGCGCACACCAAGATGTGGCGCGCACTCTGTTCCTCGGCTCCGACAGCGGCTACCCGGTGGACGACGCCCTCGCCACCGCCACTGTTCCGACGCGCACACCAAGGTGTGGCGCGCACTCTGTTCCTCGGCTCCGACAGCGGCTACCCGGTGGACGACGCCCTCGCCACCGCCACTGTTCCGACGCGCACACCAAGGTGTGGCGCGCACTCTGTTCCTCGGCTCCGACAGCGGCTACCCGGTGGACGACACCCTCGTCACCGCCACTGTTCCAGCACTCTGTTCCTCGGCTCCGACAGTCGGCTACCCGGTGGACGACTCCCTCGTCACCGCCACTGTTCCAGCACTCTGTTCCTCGGCTCGGACAGCCAGCCACCCGGTGGCGATGCCCTCGCCCCGCTGCTGTCCCTTACCTTTACGCATACGCCTGGGTGAGTTTTGATTGTGATGTCACTCACTCAGCGTAGTGCCCTTGCCCCCGTTCCCGCTGCTGTCCCTGTACCTTTACGCATACGCCTGGGTGAGTTTTGATTGTGATGTCACTCACTCAGCGTAGTGCCCTTGCCCCCGTTCCCGCTGCTGTCCCTGTACCTTTACGCATACGCCTGGGTGAGTTTTGATTGTGATGTCACTCACTCAGCGTAGTGCCCTTGCCCCCGTTCCCGCTGCTGTCCCTGTACCTTTACGCATACGCCTGGGTGAGTTTTGATTGTGATGTCACTCACTCAGCGTAGTGCCCTTGCCCCCGTTTCCCGCTGCTGTCCCTGTACCCTTACGCATACGCCTGGGTGAGTTTTGATTGTGATGTCACTCACTCAGCGTAATGCCTCTTGCCCCCGTTCCCGCTGCTGTTCCTGTACCATTACGCATACGCCTGGGTGAGTTTTGATTGTGATGTCACTCTCCCAGCGTATTGCCTCCTTTAGTTCTCACTTAGTTATTAGTTTGGACATTTCATCTCCCACTCTGTTTTGTTCTCTCGTGGATATTATTTTGGACATTTCATCTCCCACTGTGTGTTTGTTCACACGAAGATAGTATTTACTTTGTTACTTTGTTATTTGGACTGTTCTGCATCTGCTCTGTTTTTTCCCTTTGAATATTAACCCTCTCCTCTGTTCTGCAGAGCGGCCCAGATGTTTTCCCACCAGTCCCCAGTTCCTCCCTGTCCCCAGCCCGCCTCCGCGGTTCTCTGTCCCCAGTTCCTCCCTGTTCCCCAGCCCGCCTCCGCGGGCCTCAGTCCCCTCTGTCCCAAGTTCTCCCCTTCTAGTTCCACCTAGTCCCTAGTCCTCTATCCCTAGTTCTCCTAGTCCCTAGTCCTCTATCCCTAGCTCTTCTAGTCCCTAGTCCTCTTTCCCTAGTTCTCCTAGTCTCTAGTTCCTCTGTTCCCAAGGCGTTCCCTTAACCTTCCCTTAGGCGTTCCCTTAACCTTCCCTTAGGCGTTCCCTTACCTTCCCTTAGTGTTCCCTTTCCTGCCCGCCTCTTAAAGGCACTTTACCTTCCCCTCTTGTGTTATTCCAGTGTTTTGTGTTTTCTCCCTTAAAGGGACTGTGCCCTTTTTCCCTGTTCTAAATAAATATCTGTTTCTTGGCAAACCATCATACCTGTCTTGTGTTGTGCGATTGGGGTCGGTTACAAACCATAACAATGTGTGCGTGTGTGTGTACTGTATCCATGTTGCCGTGTGCTCTTGACACTCGGTTGGGCCCCCTTCCCCTTACTTAGCAGTATGTCTATCACCCCAGCCATAGATTTCCTCTCATGGCCATTGATGAGGTGGAGCCAGGCTGCAAACAGCCAAACATCCAATTACTGCAAAAAAAATGCAGTTCAGTATGCTGCAGGCATCGACCCGGCATGCCACGCGGGTTACGAGCGGATCCCCCAACATGACTCCCCCTCTTGATCTGGGCTTGATCTTTACTTGTCTTCAAAAAGCAGGGATCAGTGTCGAGGCAAGGTCAAAGGAAGAAAAAGAAAGAAAAGGAAACGCTAAACTGAGTGAACCTGCGGGAGAGAGAGAGAGATAGAGGGAGGGAGAGAGAGAGAGAGAGGGGGGGGAGAGAGATATAGAGAGAGATAAAGAGAGAGGGAGGGAGAGAGAGAGGGGGAGGGAGAGAGATATATAGAGAGAGAGAGATGGGGAGAGAGATATAGAGAGGGATAGAGAGGGAGATATGGAGAGAGAGATATAGAGAGAGAGATAGAGAGAGAGGGGGGGGTAGAGAGAGAGAGGGGGAGGGAGAGATATATATATATATAGAGAGAGATGGGGAGAGAGATATAGAGAGGGATAGAGAGGAAGAGATGGAGAGAGAGAGAGAGAGAGAGAGAGAGAGAGAGAGAGAGAGAACGAGAGTGTCGAGACTGAGAGAAGTATTACTCAAGTTGACACCGAGGTCAAATGGAGGGAAATAAAAGGGAACGTCGGATGAGGAGAGGGAAGTGATTCTTAAAAGGTTAGTAAGTTATAGTGGGTGAGATGGGACTGTCTGTCCGCACCGCCGAGTGATGCCACTGCTATGAAATATTCAATATTCAGAGGATAAAGAAGGGAGGGCATAGAGAGAGAGAGAGAGAGAGAGAGAGAGATAGAGATAGAGAGAGAGAGAGAGAGAGAGAGAGAGTAAGGCAGAGAGAGAGAGAGAGAGATAGAGAGAGAGAGAGAGAGAGAGAGAGAGAGAGAGAGAGAGAGAGAGAGAGAGAGAGAGAGAGAGAGAGAGAGAGAGAGAGAGAGAGAGAGAGATTGGGTAGTTGGCTCGATGTTCTACATGATCACAGGCGATCTGCACAATTATGCAAAACAAAAAACCATGGCAGAGGTGGTTAATTAGTGAACTTGCCCGGGAACCCATCCAATGTATCAGCCTTCCATTTGCCACAGGTGCATGGGTTCAAACGCTGGTCAACACACTCGCTGAAGACGTGCATGCACATGCTGTGACCCTGCCAACCCAGTGGTCATTTATTTTATAAGTGGGTATACTGGTAAAGAGGTGGGTATACTGGTAAAGAGGTGGGTGCTGGTAAAAGAGACTATAATAGGAGACGGATCAATCCGTAACGGTAAAGATGGCGCCAACAACGGAGCTACTTGACATAAAAAACACATTCAGAAAAAATTATTGAACTTGATGTGATTTTATGTGGCAACAAATTATAATTTGTTATTTTGCTTTGAGTTTTTAAAGATGTTTAAAATGAATCACGATATCTGCCAAAAGGCCGGGAATTAGTAACTAAGGAAACATGCATAAAAGCTAGTGCAAGAAAAACTGACAATAGACAATAGTTTCACTCCAATTATGTTGCTATGGAACAGTTTGGACCTAAATGTATTTCCTGTCAACTATTGCATTAGCAAACATTGCAACAGGAAATTATCGTAGGTCCTTTTAGAATGTTGTCACTTTGTAGAATTGTTGTCACTTTGAAACCGTCTATAGACTAATTGTCCTTTTTGACCAAATTAACCACTCTGTGTTGTCAGTGATCGTCAAGTGTCCAGTTGCAGACAGAGGGGTTGATGTCGAGGTCCTTGGTTTCCACAAGGTCACAGAGTTTGGAGATGACCTTGGAGGGGATGACGGTGTTGAATGCCGAGCTAAAGTCAAACTTTACCAGTGACATCAAACATGAACAAAAAAACAACAATATGTATTACATTCTGTACGTCAGATATGGAGGACTCCCCATTCAAAGAGAGACAGGGGTCAGGGGTCAGGTCTTGCTCGTCACCGTCAGCACCACGGCGGTGGAGTGAAGCGACTCCTCTTTAGACATACTTCGGTTACAGTATCATTGAAAACCCTCGACCGCATTGCACCGTTCTTCCTCCATTCACCGCCTCATGTCGCTTAACTATCGAGAAAACAAAAGAGAAATCCTCAGGGGTAGGAAAGAAAAGAATTGTCAAACCACTAAAAGAGTACGAAATGGTGCTTTGAATCGCAAATGATTTAATTTTGGAACTTGCCGGGAATAAAGTTTGACTTTCAACGCTGTCTGTGTGTGTGTATGTGTGTGTGTGTGTGTGTTTTGCGATGACACGTGCAGAAGCAAAAAGCTGGCTGAAATACCGAATTACTATGCAGGAATACCTAATGCCCAACTGAATGCGGTGCTGTTTATTTTAAAAAGCCATTACGTAAGTTAATGAATCCACATTCACCCAGGGGGGCCGGCGCCGTTGTTTATTGTGCTTTTAGAAAATGGGAAACGTGGGAGACGGTGTGCCCTTTTTAAACAGAGGTCCCACGATATTGCCGTAAAGTAGACCCCTCATTATACCCGCTTCGCTTTTTTAACCTCTTATGCATCGGGAAACAATGGGGCTAGTTTTGCATAACACGCCTGCCGATTGCATACCCAAAGTCATTTGCGATTTATTATACTTTATACTTATAGAACATGCATGAGTGGGGTCTCTTTTGAAAGGAAATATTCAACTTTCAAAGTGCTAGAGCTAAATAGAGTTGCAGAGGTTTGAACACACTGAAGTAAAAGTTTTCTTTACTCATATTTCTGTTTACTTGTTGCCTGTTTTTGAGTTACAGCTGAGAGGTAGGAGCTGGAAAACATAACGGTTCCATAGCCTGAAGTCTTATCTAGTATAGGTCCAACGTTTATAATAATCCCAGGGAAAATGTGTGTTTTACAAAGGTTTTTGTAATGTATGTACCAGCGTTAATTCGGCATGATTACACTCGCTCCAGAATTTCATGGGTTGCGTAGGGTTTGCTAGTTCATGCTAACTTGGCATCCCCTGGCCGTGTAGCTGAAAGGGCAGGGGTCAGGTAGCCTGGCACTGGTACACACACACACACGCACATGCACACACACACACACACACACACACACACACACACACACACACACACACACACACACACACACACACACACACACACACACACACACACACACACACACACACACACACACACACACACACACACACACACACACACACACACACACACACACACACACACACAGCGCAACCTGGGCTGTGGAGGCTAGTGGAGGCCCTTAGCATGACTCCCACGTCCACCGCTTTGACAACTAATTTGCCCTAACATTTCTGGGAAAAGGTCAGACAACCTTTTGTTTATGAATAGTGTATAGAGGTCCTGCACTGACCGAGAGAGAGAGCGGGAGAGGGGGTGGGAGAGAGCCGGGAAATAAGGCGTGGGAGAGGGTTTCTTCATTGACTGCTAGTAGCTGAGGGTGAGGGGGGGGGGAGGGGGAGAGGACCTGCTCTGAATCCCCCTCTAAATCATCAGAGCAGCACTGACCTTATCTCGTTCGACCTGGGACACTCCCTGCACTGAAGGAGAGAGTTTGTCCTGCTCGGGAGCTGAAGGAGAGAGTTTGTCCTGCTCGGGAGCTGAAGGAGAGAGTTTGTCCTGCTCGGGAGCTGAAGGAGAGAGTTTGTCCTGCTCGGGAGCTGAAGGAGAGAGTTTGTCCTGCTCGGGAGCTGAAGGAGAGAGTTTGTCCTGCTGCTCGGGAGCTGAAGGAGAGAGTTTGTCCTGCTCGGGAGCTGAAGGAGATAGTTTGTCCTGCTCGGGAGCTGAAGGAGAGAGTTTGTCCTGTTCGGGAGCTGAAGCAGAGAGTTTGTCCTGCTCGGGAGCTGAAGGAGAGAGTTTGTCCTGCTCGGGAGCTGAAGGAGAGAGTTTGTCCTGCTCGGGAGCTGAAGCAGAGAGTTTGTCCTGCTCGGGAGCTGAGGGAGAGAGTTTGTCCTGCTCGGGAGCTGAGGGAGAGAGTTTGTCCTGCTCGGGAGCTGAAGCAGAGAGTTTGTCCTGCTCGGGAGCTGAAGGAGAGAGTTTGTCCTGCTCGGGAGCTGAGGGAGAGAGTTTGTCCTGCTTCGGGAGCTGAAGGAGAGAGTTTGTCCTGCTCAATTGTTATAGTTTAAGTGATATTCCCCCTGTGCTCCAATGTTGTAGTTTAAATGGGGAGGAGGGTTTTTTCTACTGGACAGTGGAAGTTCAGCTGTGAAATTTCTAACAGACTAGATGGTAGAAAGCCATGATCCTGATCCTGACCCTAAGCGAGCTGGTCAAACTAGAGGTGGTGGCAGAGATGGGAAGGAAGCTGGCCGCTATCCTGGAGAACTGCTCGCACCCCCTCTATGAGGTGCTAGCCAAGCTGAGGAGCATGTTCAGCCACAGAGTCATACCTGCCCAACACTCCACTAACTGCTTCGGCCATCAGGCTCCACAACCGTGGGGGATGGGCTGCTGCCAGAGCAGCTGGAGAAGTAACGCTGCAGAACTCGAGCACCATTAGGAACCGTCTGACCACTAAGTATGTCTGATTCTTAACCACCAAAACCTGCACACACTACAATGTAGTTGTTTGGAAAACGACGACCAGAGCGACCGCCGAGCACTGGGGAGAGTGGTGCGAATGGCCACAAAGATCTGCGGATGCATTATATACAGCATAGACAGTATATTCACAGAGCGGTGTGCCAGCAAGGTACACAGGATCCTGAAAGACGCCAGCCTCCCAAACTACAAGCCATAATTTTGTTATGCCCCGCTACAGGAATGCACTGATGCTGGTGACATTAGGTGACCTGAGCTGCAATGCTAAGCTAGTTTTGGCTATTTGCATCGCAGATAAATCAATATTAGTAGACCTTGTTCAGGGGTTGGCTGGGTAGTGTAAAGGTCTCAGCACTCGCCTACCACCGCAGAGACCCGGGGTTCAAATCAGTGCTATCTCCGGCTTGATCAGTTGTGCCTGCGAACACAATTTTCAGTGTTCACAGCTGGGAACCCGGTGGGATATGAGTCCTGGTTGCGTCTATACTTTCCCACAAGCAAGTTGTTATTCCGCGTTGCTCTGATTGGCCGCTGACCTACGCTAGTTTTTTTCCCCACGCCCCCACGCCGGTATGAGCGTAGCGTGTATATAATAATAATCCTCGCACACATGCACGCTGAAATGGGTATCGTAGAACATGACAGACATCTGATTTATTAATACCTACGTGCATCAATACTACTAACTATCAACTAACTCTAACTATCAACTAACTCGCTATCGCCCGTGCATCAATATCACTAACTATCAACTAACTCTAACTCGCTACCGCCGTGCATCGCTATACTAACTAAGATGGATGATCACTGCTATTCAGCCAAGCCAATAGCCAAGCCAAAGCAGAGGTACATTTTAGTACATAGTTATAACAGCTAAGGGGTGTTGTTAATGCATTTAATTCTAAAACCTGGTGTGCTGTAGGCTACATGATTGATTGATTGATTGATTGATTGATTGATTGATTGATTGATTGATTGATTGATTGATTGATTGATTGATTGATTGATTGATTGATTGATTGATTGAAAAGTTTATTAGTACAGCTCAATACATACAATTGTTAAGGGGATGCAGACCAGAGAAAGACTTTCGTCTTGTTTACATCAGGGTCCCCCATTTTCAATTCAGGGCTGAAAATTAACACCTGCCACCGGCCAAATGCAGGTAAAACTTCCATTTGGCGAATAGATTTCAGAAGGCTACCTGCCATGTACACATAAGCAGGGCTGAAAATTAACTATTTAACTAATTTACTATTATTTGGCGGTAAAAAATATACTTGGCCGGTGGATTTTTTTCATCTACCAGTCCCCCTTTCACCCCTGATCATAAGATATACAGTATTTATACCTAAATAGCTGCCAATTGTGTGTGTTTGTCCCTAATATTTAGTATTGGCATTAATAAATCAGATGTCAAGTCATGCTAATATGTCATGTTCTAGATAGATTACCCATTTCAGCGTGCGTGTGTGCGAGGCTCGCTCTCGCATTATTATTATTTCTACGAGGCTCGCTCTCGCATTATTGTCATTTCTACGCTGCTCATTATTATTATTACGCTCATCAAAACCCATTTCAGCGTGCGTGTGTGCAAGGCTCGCTCTCGCATTATTATTATTTCTACGAGGCTCGCTCTCGCATTATTATTATTTCTACGCTGCTCATTATTATTATTACGCTCATCAAAACTAGCGTAGGCAGGGGCGGTCAGTGGCCAATCAGAGCAACGCGGAACAACAACTTGCTTGTGGAAAGTATAGACGCGTCCTGGTTGTTGCAATAGCGACACCTAGTACTGGTCAGTCATGGCGCCTGGAAGGGATCTGGGAGAGATAGCGTGAACCTCCGCACATGCTACTCTCTCCCAGTGAAACTCCTAGCTGTCAGGTGAAAAGAAGTGGCTATAGTGACTCCACATGTAAGGGAGGAGGTAGTCTACACCCTCCCCAGACCGACAGTAGGGCAGTGCAACGACCAGGAGGGAAATTGGCAGAATGACTAAATTAGGGGATGGGAGAAAAGCATGAAAAAAGCTAAACAATTATAATATTAATATTACTTGTTCAAGGTAAAGATTCTGTGTGAACCACAGATGAAGCTAGTTTAATAAAGACTGTGTTCAAGGTAAATAGCCTGTATGAACCACAGATGAAGCTAGTTTAATAAAGACTGTGTTCAAGGTAAATAGCCTGTATG
>NC_140165.1:111326101-111354625 GCF_963971535.1 Notolepis coatsorum
ACAGCAGAATATATTGTATGGTTAATATTTGCCATTTGCCTGTGCTAGATCACATTTATCAATATGATCAGTGAATATTTTTGTTGCTATTGGTTTTTTTTGTGATAAAATGTGATGTGGAATGTGGAAAAAAATCCATTATGATCATGAATGAAATAAATCATTTTTATCTTAAAAAATATAAATAAAACAAGGGGGAGGCGGACAGTGCAAGTACACAGTGAACCTTTTTGTTTAATTTGTACAATTTTAGCTACAGTTAGGTCAGTGCGCACTCAATGAAAATGTGTTATTTTATATGTTCTTCACATAAAAGGAGCCAAGGCCAATGAGTACAATATTTATTGTATCATTTCCCTTTTAGTAAACAGTGAAAACGGGTCCCACAGACCTGAACACCACACATTAAAGAGTATCCAGCGGAGTGTTTGATCAGTAGTAGAAATTAGCATCACGTGTTCTATCACCGTGAGGACGCGTGGCCGCATCACGCGCACCGGGGTGACACGGAACACAAGAAGGGTGCACTGGAGGCGTGGAAACATGCCCTTGTGTTTCAAATTGATTAATCTATATGCGAACTTCCTTGAAATCTCACAAGCTAACTGCCCGTCAATCACAGGAGGTCAGCATCACTATAGCTGTGTCTCAGTAGCTACAGGGGCTGTGTCCTTCAAAGGCTGCGTTTGAAGACAGAATGTGTCACAGCAGTGACACCAAGGCTGTCCCGTTTCCAAGGCTCTTTCAAACGCGGCCTTCTTTTCCTGAATTTAGACGATCCAACGGATGGATCCTTCGGGACAGCCAAGTATCCCATAATGCATTTTACACCAACCGGGCAGAGATGGCAGAAGGCTGACAGCTGTTGAATGTACGATCCGGGACCATTATTATGTCACTTTATAAGGTTTCTTAAATATTTTTTTCAGGTGATAAACCATTTAGATTCCCAATATGTGGTCAGTTTATCCAAATAATGGAAATTGAGCAGCTGTGACAGGACTGGAGTTGATGCATGCCCAGTTTAAGTAGTTAGATTAATAAACGTAGGGGAAGTGGCAAACCAAATAAAATAATCTGGATAAAATCATTGTTTTATGCCCCATTTTGAGCCTCTCTCAATCCATGAGTGTGTGCTGTGATGCGAGCTCTTCCCAATTTTGGCGCCAAGAGGATTCCTCCTGTTAACTGGGTCTCTGTAGACCAGACCGTCCCATTCCACAACCCCAGTCTCCTCCGTAGACCAGACAGTCTCACTTAACAACCCCAGTCTCCTCTGTAGACAAGACCGCCTCACAGCACTTTGAAGGATCGAGGCCCCTGAATTGAGACACCGTCATTACAACTTTGCCCAAAATCAAAAGTGAAACACAACAAGGATGGTATATAAACACTGCAAGAGCAAAGAGAACGGCCGAAATGTACATTGCATGAGGTTACATGAGGTAGGAAATTCAGCTTGTAGACTAGAGAAGGTTTGGGCTGAAAACCTAGAGAAGGTTTTTGCAATTTTGGACATCTGAAATATACAGTATAGGGCTGTCCCCGACTAAGGATTTGGATGGTCGACAAAAAAATAAAAATAAAAGTATAATATTCTTTTATTTTCTTTATTTTTTATCATTCCATTTGGGCTGTGGGGGGTGCTTAATGTCTGAAGGAGTCAACTGAAGGCTTCTTGTCCTCTGCAAAAGCATGCAATTGGTCCACTGATGGATACATCTTGATATTTGTCTAGTCTAGTGTGTTCACTAGACGGTGAAATCATCTTTCAGTGCCTCTGTGCCTGTTTTCGTAGGCAGTTAGCCTCTGGTATGCGTCCCATTAGCGTTAGCCACACTTCTAGGCCTCTTTTCTTTTGGAAAGAATGATACACATTTTATTTTTATTTTTTTATTATTATATTTGACTAAGAGGTTGGCCAGTCGACTACGGCTCCTTTCGACCGATTAGTCGACTAATCGATTAATAGGGGTCAGCATACAGTACAAGGTGCAATATTTGATTTGACCTTTTTTGACATTTGAATCTGTAACCAAATGAGTCTGTGTTTTATGTGTTCTGATTATTAATATTTCAAAACATAGAGGCAGTCCCGGCGCCATGGGCGGGCATTAGGGGGCCGGGCCCGCCCACTGAGTCAGCTGTGCCCACCCTGGTAAAACAATATATTTGTTTTTTTTTGTCAATCAAAGTAAACTATCCAAATCCTTAGTCAGGGACAGGCCTAGTGGGCACTGATGTCAACAACAACACTACTGAAGCTAGCACGGCACTCTGTGAGAATTCGTTTTCTACCCTCAAGAACGTCTTTACAGAACATCGCCTTAGTATGCTTCATCAACGCAACTAAGGCCAATTTAATTCAGTTGGCATTTGAGAAGGACTTCAGCAATGAGTGGAGGGGCAGTGTTTTAAGAAGATTTCACTCTGTCCCCAAACACTGCTTGCCTCTCTACTTATGATGGTGAGTAGCCTGTGGAGGAATTTTGTTTGCTTTTTTATGCACCTTATTTTTGTCAGTTCAGTTCAGTTTGTCAGTGAATTCAGAAGTGTTGAATAAATGGAGACTTTTCAAAGATATAGAATAGAATATAATAGAAATGTATTATCCTGAGGGAAATTTGACACTGCAAATCACTCAACATTAAACATTTAGACAGAACAAGTCACAAATAAGAATAACAAAACAAATAGCCTAAGAATAGAATAAAATTAAATAGAATAAAAATAGAATAAAAGATACAGTAAATAAATACAGTAAAAATATACTGAAGTCTACAGTAGGTGTAATATTGCACAGTGCTGTTTAAAAAGTAAGAGTCCAGGAAGATGGTAACTGTCACTCTGTGCTCAGTGATGCAGTGAGGCACAGTGATGCATTGTATAGTCTGATGGCTGTCGGAATGAAGGACTTCCTGTGCCGTTCAGTGCTGCATTTAGGTAGTGTGAGCCTATAACATGCTCCTCCTGTCAGCCAAGTCTGTGTATAGTGGGTGGGAGGGGTTTTCCCTGATGGCCTGGAGCTTAGCAAGGTTCCTCCTCTCCGCCACCCTCGCTAGAGTCCAGCTCCACCCCAACCACACTGCTGGCCTTCTTGACCATCTTATCCAGCCTGTTTGTGTCCCCTGCTCTCAGTCCGCTGCCCCAGCAGGTCTGTTATATATATATCCGTTCAGTCTGTTTTTGTATAAGTGAAAGTTCTTAAGATAGAGATAAATTAGATTTTTCAATAGCCTCTCTGCTGTTTAGTTCAGCACTGTGGGCAGCACCAAGCAAGCCACAGCGCCGCTGTCCCAGCTGAAACGTATAAAAGGGAACCTGTGTTGAAAAACCATTGTGCCCCACCGAGAAAATGTTATGCCCCCCCACTAATTTGTTTCTGCAGCCTGGTCTGCATAGAGGTGACAGTAGAGGTTGACAGCTTTCAGGTGATTTATCACATTCAAGTGATATGGATTGACTTCACACCTGGAAACACATGGGCTGACCATAGAAAGAATGGAGGGATTCATCATTTGACCTTTTCATCTTAAAGTTACTACTACTACTACTACTACTACTACTACTACTACTACTACTACTACTACTACTACTACTACTACTACTACTACTACTACTACTACTACTATTACTATTACTATAATAATAATAATAATAATAATAATAATAATAATAATAATAATAATAATAATAATAATAATAATAATAATAATAATAATAATAATAATAATAATAATAATAATAATAATCATAAATAATAATAATAATAATAATAATGAATCACTAGTCAGATCTAGGTACAGTATGCCATGCAGCAGGTATCTGTGTTCACTAGTCAGAGGAACGGTTGGCAACAATTTTTGGTGTTGAGCTGAACCACAGTGGAGCCGAGTGTCTTTGTGGGGCGTCTGGGAGATACAGAACACCAACACACACACACACACACGCACACGCACACGCACACGCACACGCACACGCACACGCACACACACACACACACACACACACACACGCACACGCACACGCACACCTGTGAGAGAGAGAGAGATAGAAAGAGGAGTGTGACAGTGGCTCCTTGTAACCTTGTTGCTTAGCAGCCAGATGGAGGTATGCGAGTGCTTTTATTTCCTGGCTCCTTCGTCGGGTAGGGGATGTTCTATTTATTTATTTCCCCCCGTCTGTATCAACCACAAGGTGTGATCTCTCCAGATGTCCCCTGGACAGCCACGCTGCTCTTCCTAGGGGTCCAAGCGGCCATGCGGTCCCATTCTTCTTCACTAAAAGTATCCGATGCTCGACAGCCACCAGTCCTAGAGCGACAGCATTCGATAGGCAAAGACAAATCACCCATGTCAGCCAGATGATGGCGCTATAACAAAGGATCAAACTTAAAAAGGCAATAACTGCCAAACGGTAGGTCAGATCAACGTGAAATGTCGTAATATGCATCTGGATGTGTTCTACTTTGGCTTTGGGACCACTCATCCGCCATATTGTTTGCCCCTACATTTTTACTTTATGAAAAACTGAGTTTTCTACTGGGATTTTGGCCCAATCAGCACCACATCTGATACAAAGCCTCGGAGGAACGACCTACATGAACTCAATATAAATGAGACCGATTGGATGAACGGTAATGCCGCTGTCACCCGACACAATTCTCCAACTTTGACGAAGCATGTCTCTTAGCACAACTCAAGATTGCCCTTAAGTCATTAATATTTTAAACAATCATCATGATATTCAGTAGATATGTTAGGTGAATATATATGATCACAAGCTCCATAGGGCGGCCAATAGTGCCAACATATGTGTACTACTTGCTTTGTAATTGTTGATATTGTCTGTTATTAACCAAATTACCAAGACAAATTCCTTGTAGTGCAAGCTTGCTTGGCAATAAATACTTTTCTGATTCTGATTCTAAAGCCTTCTTATGCAACACCTACAAAACGGTGCACACAGGTTTGCCAAACTAGGCATCCTCAAATATGGAGACAATAGTCCTGAAGGTGGCGCTATAGCAGCAATCTAAAGGTCAAATCTTTGACATTTCATTCAAAATCAATACACGTGCTTGAGGTCTGCAATCTTCTGAGGTTGTCCTCCAGAATTAGATGAAACGTTCATACAATTATGAAGTTGATCACTCTTAAAATATGTAAAATCAATTAACATCTATCGGGCTAATTCACAAAGAATGGGTTGTGAGGAGCTACAGACGCAGCGCTAAAAAATCTAACCAATTCTGCTGCTTGTCTGCTGCTTGTCTGCTGCTTGTCTGCTGCTTGTTGCTGCTTGTGTGCCACTTAAGGGCGCGGATCCACCTGCCTCATATTTATGACCGCACGCGTCTTTCTTCAATGTATCCCAATGGGGAGAAAGCGTATGCGGCAGCATGCGCCGCCTATAGGAAATGCGCTGCAGTCGGCTTCTTTTTTCAGCTTTTTTGTGCGGCTGAAAGTTGAAACTTTCTGAACTTTCAGAGCGATGCGCTGAGATCATTTTCAGAATACCAATCACAGCCATTCATATCTACAGTACCACTCTGTTTGTAACCTGACACCGGAGCTGCCTGCCTGTCTTGGCTGTCTCCCACAGTAGACGGGCCATTGAGATTCGCAACAAAACACAAATACACTAATAATAATAACTACACGAATACACTACTAAAAAGCTAATAAAAAGCAAAGGGCGAACTGTGGTGTCAGGCAATAACTATATATATAATTAATATACAATAAAGTTATTAAAATATGCTATAATATGTGCAAAACCGCGGCAGGAAAAAACGATAAAAAGATGGCTGTAGATTTCTTTCTGTCATCTACAAGATGCGCTTCATGCCAGCACTGCCGGCGCACTGCCAGTGTTTTTGTGAGATTGGTGGACGCGGGCCCTAAGGCTAGCACTCAGGGTGGTCTGGTGGCTGGGTGAACAAAGGGAGGGTACTTAACTTAAGTGCTTCCCCAGGGAGGGGGTCGAGGGCTACTGCCCTCAGACCACCAAGATCATTTGTATATGGGCAGTCTGACTTGGGGTACTGCCAGTGTTGGGAAAGTTCACTTTCTACATGAACTAGTTCAGTTCACAGTTCAAATTCTTTTAAATGAACTAGTTCAGTTCATAGTTCATAATTCAAAATGTTGAACTAAAGTTCATGGTTTCAAAAATGAACTAATTTAGTTCTTTTTAGTTCTTTTTAGAATTCTTTTTTTATTATAGATAAATAGTGGGGCCCACACCTCCTGAAAGGAAGCGTTGTTGCCTCTATGCATTGCACAGTGTCTTTCATGGGGTAGCAGCACACCGAAGATCTCTCTATACCACATTTGTAAAAATGGAGGCTTATCCTTAATCCAGTTTATCAGAATGCATTTCCGGGCTGAAAGTAGAAGTTTATCAAATAGTTTGAATTGTAAACTATTTTAAATGCATACGACGACGTCTAGAGTCTGACTCTGACTGAGCGAGTGCTGCTGCTGCTGCAGCGCCTCTCGGCTTCTGCTCGCAGATTCTGCTGTAAGCCTGTTCCACTGCTTGTTGTGAGGAGGAGTCTGATGATGTAGCAGGGGGTGACAGGCACGTTGCCAGATCGGGTGGTTTTACGCATAATTTTTGTCCTGTTTACAGTGTGTTTTAACTGAGTTTTCGGCTGAAATGCATATGAAATATGGCACATCTTTGAACACCGTTATAACAGAGTGCTGAGAATGAACGCACTTTTGAACTCCGTTACACAGGGCTGAGAATGAACGCGTTCTCAATTACGTTCATTTAGCGGATATACAGTACGTTCAGTTCACGTTCGCCCAAAATACGAACGCGTTCATGAACGATCGTTCATTGAACGCGTTCAGGTACATCACTGGGTACTGCCCATATATTAGTGTTGCAATGCATGATAAGTAAACAGTGAAAAAAGCTAAGGAATCGGATGGGGCTGGGACATTTGGGACGAATACAAATGTAAGATGAAAATCTCCCCAGCCTGTGGGAGGCAGTGGAGGTGTGAAATCTGGCCTGGTCCAGAACAATAGGAGTCACACAATCAGTTTGGATTGGAGTGGTGGAGGAGTGGTAGAGGCGCAGGAGAGGTTTGAGTTTGGAGCGCTGTATCTGTAATAGCACCCTGAACCACCCATGCGGTCCATCGGCAGACCGCAAATGACATCACGTCATAAATCAAGACTGTCTGACAAAACGATCTCTTTATTTTTCAAACGTATTCAAGTATAAACATCATAACCATGTCACAACAGCAGTTATAATTAGGGCTGTCAGTTTATCGCGTTAATTTGATTAATTAATTACACAGCTAATTATCGCGTTATGAAAATTAATGCAAAATTAATTAAAAAAATATAAAAAAATAATGTATTTATTATAATTCTTTTTCAATCTCATTCATTCCATAAGAATGTAGAATAAACATTTACAGATTTTTTTTTATATGGTCCATTTGCATGTTCTTGGTATTCTGACAGTGTCAGAAATACTGTGTCTGTTACTAGGCGTGAGTAAATTGTAATGAACCAAATGAGAATATCAATTCAATTTATCTTTTAATTTTTTTTATCTTTGACTGTGAATAACACCATGCTAAAATTGACCAGACCTGAAAAATCTAAGCAAGATTATTTGGGAAGATGGGAAGATGATTAAACAGAAGGTTTTCTAGATACAGTACTGACTTCTGCCATCCGGACACATGCAATTTGAAATATGATTATTAAAATAATAGAATATCAGGCCTAAAATGGTTATGCGATAAAAAAAGTTATTAATTAGATTAATTAATTACACAATTACACAAATGTACAATTAATTTGATACATTTTTTTAATCACCTGACAGCACTAGTTATAATGTATATCAGGGGTGACCAACCTTTTTTGAACCAAGATTTACTTTTTAATTTACCACCTAGCCGAGAGCTACCAGCCAAAATTGTACCTACTCTCGGCTAGTATTAGTATTAATAGTATTAGTAATACCCATTCAATATGCACATGACAGAACATATTATATGGCATATCATATTGTCTGTTATGTGCATATTGAATGGGTATATAATATAATATGATATTTTATATATCATTGTAACGGTGTAGTGTAGCAATTACAAGAATGACGAGACTAACTTCTCACGTTGGGCATGCAGGCAGCATGACCCATTTATTTCACACTCTGCATACACAGACAACACACACTCAATTCAATGGGCATGAGAAAACATTTACATTGCCAAAGCAAAAGTGGAACAATACAATCAAAACAAAAATGATATATGTACAATTAAAAGGGAATAGGAATGATGTGTAAACAGAGCTGTCACATTGCAACTGACAACACACTAGTGTTGTCACGATACTGGAATTTTGAACTTCGATACGATACCTTGAAAAGTATCGATATTCGATACCATTTTCGATACCACAGGGAAAAATGTTAAATCTTAAAATGTAAAAAAATTAAAAAAAAACTCTTAAGAAGACTGTATCGGGGCGCCCCCAGTGGTGCTTTCCTTTTTGATGACCTATCTCAAGCGCTGCCCTCTTTTCTTCACCCTCCAATCACAATTGTCACTTTCCTCCGGTCAACTGGGGCGGAACTTCAACGCGATCGGTCAACGGGTTTGACACCCTCTGGTATACTCACTCACACTCGTAGCCACGAAGTGCTCTGCTCTGTCTCTCTCTCTTTCTTTATTCTTCCCTTTTCCCCCCTCTATGATTATCTGTCTCTCCCCTTCTCTCTCTCTCTCTCTCTCTCTCTCTCTCTCTCTCTCTCTCTCTCTCTCTCTCTCTCTCTCTCTCTCTCTCTCTCTCTCTCTCTCTCTCTCTCTCTCTCTCTCTCCCCTCTCTATTCTCCTCTCCCCTCTACGAGTGTGTGTCATGACTTGAGCCCTGCAGTCTTGGGCCACGACAAGTCAAATCTCGTTATGAAAGTGACAGGGGGTGTCGGGCGTAAAATAGGAATGTGTCAACCGCTACTCAAAGCTTTGGCTACTGTTCAAGATTCAAGATTCAAGAGTTTTAATTGTCACGGCATACAGGTATACAATGAAATGCGGCTGGTCTTGCCCGCGACGATGTGCAATACAGTGGTACAACATATAATAGAATCCAATAAAATACAGTGGTACAACATATTAATAGAATCCAATAAAACAGTGCAATAAACAGGTACATGGTGTGCCATCTCGGTATCTATACATTAGTATTTACAGAGCATATAGGACATGCTAGTTAGCTTTAGTAGTGCAATACACTGTTCCTGATGTTATACTATTTTAAGTGGCCTTTCCTCTGGCCATAAGTGTGCGTGTGTGCGGCATGAGTGTTAAAGTGGCTGCTAGTGTGTGAGCGTGCTCAGCGTGCGTGTCGTGTATGTACTTGTGTGTGGATAGTTCAGTTTCTGTGTCTCTCGGTGTTCATTGTTCAAGGCTCTGATGGCCTGGGGGAAGAAGCTTAGCCTAAGCCTCTCCGTCTTAGTCTCTAGAATTCGCAGGCGTCTGCCTGACCTCAGCAGCTGGAACAGGCTGTTATTGGGGTGGTGGGGGTCTTTCATTATCCTGCAGGCTCTGGATTTGCACCTCTTGTTGTATAGAGCCTGCAGGGGAGGTAGCGCAATACCCGTGGTACGCTCGGCTGAGCGCACCACACTCTGTAGGGCCTTCTTGTCCTGTGCCGTGCTGTTCCCATACCAGGCAGTGATGTTTCCGGTCAAGATGCTCTCTACAGCTCCTGAGTAGAAGGACTGAAGTATCTTCCCCGATACTCTGAACTTCCTTAACTGTCTCAGGTGGTAGAGGCGCTGCTTCGCTTTCTTTACTACTGTGCCTATGTGTGTTGACCATGTCAGGTCCTCTGAGATGTGGACCCCCAGGTACTTGAAGCTGCTCACCCTGTCCACGGTAGCCCCGTTAATCCTCAGTGGTGTGTGTGTCTCCCGCTGTCCTCTCCTATAATCCACGATCAGCTCCTTGGTTTTACCAATGTTCAGGAGCAGGCTGTTGTCCTGGCACCAACGTTCCAGTACCTCAACCTCCTCCCGGTAGGCCTTCTCGTCGTTGTCCGAGATCAGCCCCACCACCACCGTGTCGTCGGCGAACTTCACAATGGAGTTGGAGCTGAACTTGGCCACACAGTCGTGTGTGTAGAGTGAGTACAGCAGGGGGCTTAGAACACAGCCCTGGGGGGACCCGATGCTCAGGGTGATGGTGTTGGAGGTCTGACCCCCCACCCTGACCGCCTGGGGTCTTTCACTCAGAAAGTCCAGTACCCAGGCGCTCAGGGCGGAGCTCAGGCCTAGCTCGATCAGCTTGTCCACCAGTCTGGTGGGGACTATGGTGTTGAACGCTGAGCTGTAGTCAATGAACAACAGTCTCACATAGCCCCCCTTCTGACGGTCAAGGTGGGAGAGAGTGCTGTGCAGTACCTGGGAGACAGCGTCATCAGTGGACCTGTTTGTCCTGTATGCAAATTGCATAGGGTCCATATCGCTGGGGAGAGAGGCACAAATGTGGTCCTTGACCAGCCTCTCGAAACATTTCATGACCACAGAGGTGAGTGCCACCGGTCTGTAATCATTTGGACATGTTGGGGAGGGTTTCTTCGGTACAGGGATGATGGTAGACATCTTGAAGCAGGCAGGGACTACTGACTCCGCCAGGGATTGATTAAATATGGCGGTGAACACCGGGGCAAGCTGGTTTGCACAGGACTTAAGTATGCGTCCTGTTATACCATCTGGGCCTGCAGCCTTCCTGGTGTTCACCTGCATAAATGCTCTTCTCACACTGTGTTCCGACAACGAGAGAGCGCCCCCGCCCCCCCGCGGTTGCCCCCCCCCCCTCCACAACAGCCGGTGCGCCAGTGACGTCACTAGCCAGAGGGCTAGCGGCGACACTGTCTACACCGAACCGAGCGTAGAAGGAGTTGAGTTTGTCCGCTAGAGAGGCGTCGTCGCTCCCCATTGCGGGGGCGCTGACTTTGTAGTCAGTTATTGTCTTCAGTCCCCTCCACAAGCCTCTTGTGTCGTTTTGTGCCATTTGTGTCTCCAGTTTCTCAGCATATGTCCTCTTAGCAAGTTTAACAGCCTTGCGCAGAGTGTAGACTGAAGCCTTGTATTCTTCCATATTTCCTGACTCTCTGCCCAGGTTATAAGCCGTGGTGCGTGAGTTTAGGGCTGTTCTTATAGTGCTGTCCACCCAAGGTTTCTGGTTTGGGAAAACCCGCGCCGTGTTTGTGGGGACAATGCCGTCTGCCACTGTTGTTATGTAGCTTACAACGGTATCAGCATACTCGCTGACGTCACTGGCGCTTTCTTCAAACATGTCCCAGTCTGTATCCTTGAACGCGTCACGGAGCTCGGCCTCTGATTCGTCAGCCCACTTTTTTGTCTCACGTGACACGACGGCTTCGCGTGATCGCTGTTTGTATGCTGGGATTAAAAAGATGGAGTCGTGATCGCTCGCGCTTACAGAGCCCATCAGTGGCGGAGCCGCTACAGCCTTGTAGGCAGCTCTGAACGGGGTGTAGCAGTGGTCGAGTGTGTTTCCCCCTCTTGTGGAGCAGGCAATGTGCTGAAAAAAAGTCGGCATCACTTTTTTCAGGTTTGCCTGGTTGAAATCACCAGTCACTATCGTCGCGGCTTCCGGGTGCTTGATCTGCTGTTTGTTGATGTGGTCGTGTAATTCCCCCAGCGCTTTGCCGGTATTTGCCTGTGGATGAATATACACGACGGATAAAATGACCGCGGTAAACTCACGGGGTAGGTGATACGGGCGACACAGGATCTGGAGATGTTCCATATCTGGGGAGCATGAACTTGAGAGGACATGTACTTCCTTGGGATTAACCCAGAGATTGTTCGTGAGGATGCAGACCCCACCTCCGACGCTCTTCCCAGAGGCTGCCGTGCGATCTGCTCTCAGGACGGTGAAATTGTCCGATGGAGAGACGCTGTTATCCGGCGTTGCTGGCTTGAGCCATGTCTCAGTGAAACACATGATATTAACGTCTCTCATCTCCCGTTGGAATCGTACCCTCGCTCTCAAGTCGTCCATCCTTCCCTCCAACGAACGTGCATTCGCCAGAAAGATGGATGGAATTGCTGGACGGTAAGCAGATCTTTTTAATCTAAGTCTGATACCGCCTCGTCTACCTCTATGTTTCTTTCTGCCGTTTCCTTTGTTGCCGTTCTCCCGCTTGATTTCTGTTAGCCCTTCTGGGCATAAAGTGTCTCCCAACTCCAATTTGAGTCCGGAGTTTAGGTCCATAAGTGTCTGGCGGTCGTATGACATACCCGCCAGTGATGATTTAATAAAAAAAGTCGAAAAAACAAACATAATAGCTAAAAATGAGCACAATCGTCGCGGAGCTAAACCAAAGGCGACTGACCGGGGTCGCGCCATACACACGCACACACGCACATCCATGCATTTCACAGATCCAGGCACAAGGACACACACACACACTCACTCACGCATGCACGCAACATGCGCACGTGCCGACATAATAAGGGTGGAAGCACACACGAACACGGCAGATCCATTGATGTTCTTTACAAACGCCTGATACCATGGCGTACCGCTTCCTTCAGACCCGCTCCGTACCAATTTAAAAACCTGTCCTGATTTGATCCCTGTCTCCCTCCCTCTCAGAGGCTCAGCCCCCACGATGGCTCTATTTAAATGCGTTTTTATTAATGGAGCTGTATAGGGCCCACCACACGTCAATACGGCCCCTCCGGCTGCCGCGGACGATTCATCCACCGCAGTGTACAACCAACCGCGCAGCCGCGTGCCCACCATTGGCAGTTGTTTTCAACAGTTCGTCGACAGTAAAGGAGCATAAATGCCAAGATAAATAGCGTTAGTCGGGGGTCGAAGGCTTTACACTGGCTTTCAAAGACCCCGCTGTGTGCAGCAGGGTTAGGGATCAATTCACTTTGAAATCAAATCAATTCAAGATTTCAACAGGAATCACTCGCTGATGATGGATCTTCCATTCGCTTATCGATAGGTTGGGTCGCACGGTAAAAAACACAGTCGGCTCTGTGGCAGCGAGACAGGGCACACACGGCCTGGAAACTGATCCCAGTACAGCCACATGATGAGACCATGTTGGTTATTCCTGTGGACTAGAGATCAGTCCAACATTATTAGCGAAGATGAACAACTCTGCCTAATCCAAAAACCAGACTGCTATAAAGGGCATTTGTGATGTCACCAGGTATGTACAGTGTCAAAGTCCATTGTCAATGGAGCAGCTCCAGACCTTGAGTCTCTTTTGGAAGAGAGTAGCTCACGTTTGAATTTGGCAAATTTGGGTGAGGTCAAATGTGGTCGTTTTATAGATGTACAATGGCTAGGAATTGTCATCCGCAATTAATGACATAATGCAAGTTGTATGATTTGGGGGGGATTATAAAATAGTCAAGTCATGTCAGTTCCATGCCTCAATGAGCATCACATGGACCCATGAAGATAAGGAAACACTTTTTGAGGCATTACTTTGACCATACAGATTGTTATTTGTGTAGAACTTGTCACCAGAGCACCTTTTCACATTCTTCCCCTGGAGAGGGAGAGCTTTCTCTGTACTTCCAATCTGAGTTGCATGTGTGACGTCACTAATAGGTCGAACCTATCACGGTCCAATATGTGGTAACATGACACATTAAGCTTCAGTTACACAGACAGCAGAGTAGGTGTTGACACGTATTAAAATAATATAATACAACGATGTGGAATTCATAGTAAATATCAATGAGTCCGTTCTAGTAAATTTGCATATTCATAGATCCTTGTGTTCTCAATGAGGGTAAACATGTAGGGATAGTGCTAAGTCAGTTTCACTAATGTATTGAACAACTTGGTAGGAAAAATATTCATACATTATTCAATATAGATTTAAATGTATCTCTGGGGGGGATCTTTAATAATTGACACGTCAGACAATTCCGCCCAACAAAGCAGAAAAGCAGTAACTGCGAGTAGAGAAAATAATTCAAGAATGATCTCTCGTCCCACCGAAGGTATTATCATTATGAAACTAGATAGCAGACAGTGTTATTACCGGCACGGCCATTGAACGGAAAATAGGTTCAAGTTGTTGTTGTTGGTTTTTTCATGCAGTTACTGTGGGGGGGGTGCTGTATTCGGGGGATGGGGGTGGTGGCTTGCCATGAGGTTGAAAGCTGTCCATTCCTAGATTGCCTTCTTCATCCCTAAATAAAGGGGCAATTCACAATTTCCTACAGTGGCATCTTCCTCTCTTAAGCCTCTTATAGCCACAACCTTTGAGTTTATCTACTGGGCCAGAGAGAGAGAGAGAGAGAGAGAGAGAGAGAGGAGAAGAGAGAGAGAGAGAGAGAGAGAGAGAGAGAGAGAGAGAGAGAGAGAGAGAGAGAGAGAGAGAGAGAGAGAGAGAGAGAGAGAGAGAGAGAGAGAGAGAGAGAGAGAGTGACAAAAGAGAGGAGAGTATCTCGTGCGAGTGAGAGGTGAAGAGAGGTGGAGAATACAGATGGAGGTGGAGAGGAAAAGGATGGGAGAAAAAAATTTGTGAGATTGATGAGATAGAGATACGGGTGAAGAAAGAGGGGGATGAGGAAGGAGGTGGAGGAAGAGATAGAGAGAGAGAGAGAGAGAGAGAGAGAGAGAGAGAGAGAGAGAGAGAGAGAGAGAGAGAGAGAGAGAGAGAGGAGAGAGAGAGAGAGAGAGAGAGAGAGAGAGAGAGAGAGAGAGAGAGAGAGAGAGAGAGAGAGAGAGAGAGAGGGAGAGAGAGAGAGAGAGCGAGAGCAATATATACAGACAGAAGAGAAAGGGAATGGAGGATTACCAGGATTGTATCCCTGACGGGGCATAAATTAACCGCGGCGGAAACAACAAAAAACGTGAAGCACAGCAATATACTCCAAATGCCCCACAACACCCCACCATGTTCCACTGGGAAATACTTGAGAATATCTGTATATAAAACACCCACCAACCCTTCTTCTCATCCCTCCATCTCATCCAAAGCCACCGCCGAGAGGCGCAACGAGCTGTCATTTGAATACACGTGAGAGCAGCGGTACGAAACCCAAGAAGAATGCGAAGGAGGTGAGATCCCTCTTCTAAATATACAGCATAAATAATAGCGGGAAGCGTGTGGGGGAACTCTGGGAAGGCCTGAGTGTATCTGAATGGAGTCACAGTATATTATGAAAGGTGCACTTCATTCCCAGGAGACATCAACATGGCGGGACATCAACGTGGATGTCTTCAGCCGATTTCTTTCATACGATCTCGGACTGGATTCGACTGGATTCAAGCTCGAAATTTGAACACGGAAAACTACACAATATGATTATATAGCTGCAAACAGAATTTTTTTTCTTGTTCATTCTCAGAAAAAGAGACATTTTCAATGTTATGCCGTTCCGTTACTGTGTTACGGTTGACCACACCGCACTGTGTTTCCTCTGCTTTGCCTAATGAGCAGAGAGTCCACCGGGGAAAGAAATCTTATCAAATCACTTCCCAAGTTCCACCTCTTAATCTGTGCCCCTTTTCAGTGGATGTGTGAAGACTTTCACTAAGCGGTTATCTCAAGCGCACATCCCGTACTGCGGATATCTCACAGTTCACCTCGCGCTGAAATGCTGCCGATGGAAACTCAGTTAACCAAATGTCCATCTTTTGACAACAGTGGCAGGTAGCGAACCCTGTGAAACCAGCATCATTGAGGCTACGTTCACACGCCGACGCCGGAGGTAACGGTGCAAGGTGCCAACCTGCTCATCGGGAGCGATTAAGGACACGTCCTCCATAAGCTGCACAGGAGGAGCGGGACTCTGCCCCCTGAGCCGCTGTCGCCCCACACTGTAATGTAACAGCAGCAGCTCCAGGCCCCACACTGTGATGTAACAGTAGCTCCAGGCCCCACACTGTGATGTAACAGCAGCTCCAGGCCCCACACTGTGATGTAACAGCAGCTCCAGGCCCCACACTGTGATGTAACAGCAGCAGCTCCAGGCCCCACACTGTGATGTAACAGCAGCAGCTCCAGGCCCCACACTGTGATGTAACAGCAGCTCCAGGCCCCACACTGTAATGTAACAGCAGCTCCAGGCCCTACACTGTAATGTAACATCAGCTCCAGGCCCCACACTGTGATGTAACAGCAGCTCCAGGCCCCACACTGTAATGTAACAGCAGCTCCAGGCCCCACACTGTGATGTAACAGCAGCTCCAGGCCCCACACTGTGATGTCACAGCAGCAGCTCCAGGCCCCACACTGTAATGTAACAGCAGCTCCAGGCCCCACACTGTAATGTAACAGCAGCTCCAGGCCCCACACTGTAATGTAACAGCAGCTCCAGGCCCCACACTGTAATGTAACAGCAGCTCCAGGCCCCACACTGTGATGTAACAGCAGCTCCAGGCCCCACACTGTAATGTAACAGCAGCTCCAGGCCCCACACTGTAATGTAACAGCAGCTCCAGGCCCCACACTGTGATGTAACAGCAGCAGCTCCAGGCCCCACACTGTAATGTAACAGCAGCTCCAGGCCCCACACTGTAATGTAACAGCAGCTCCAGGCACCACACTGTAATGTAACAGCAGCAGCTCCAGGCCCCACACTGTGATGTAACAGCAGCAGCTCCAGGCCCCACACTGTGATGTCACAGCAGCTCCAGGCCCCACACTGTGATGTCACAGCAGCTCCAGGCCCCACATGGTTGGCCAAACCAGTTATTTCTCCAACAAAGCAAGTATTTATGCAGAATAGTGCATTTATGTGTAGATATGTGTATGCCTATATGTGTAATGGATGGTATCGTGAAGCGCAGTCACGAAGGGCTGGGGTGAGTAGCGGTGCTATGGGTTAAACTCACTCTCATCCTCAAAAGACAGATAGACACGTTACAAAGAACTGAATTCACCTCTTGGTATAGCGGTCTGTGTTGTTGCACGCGGTGTGGGAGACCCGTGTTCGAAACTCCCTCGGGGCATCGAAGTTTGAGGTGACGAGAGGTCGATCAGGTAGCCACATTAGCGTGAGCTAGGTTAACCACTAGCTAATGCAAGCTAGATGGAAATACAAACAATGTAACGTTACTGGTGAAAAAGTGATTTACCTTGGAATACTCTTGCCAACTTGCTGTACTTTGCTTGCAGGTCTGGAGCTGGATTATGAATAGTCCCAACTTTAGACAAGGTAACGTTAAGCTAAAACTAGCTTTTCAAATAGCTCCAGCTAATGCTAATAACATAGCTCCTCGTCACACTGCTCTGTCGGGACGATGGCATTAAGAAAAGTTATAATTATATTGTCTCGTCTTGTTTTAGTCAACAATATCAACTTACATGAAGAGAAATTTCGGCCTGGTTTTTGTAAATTAAATGTTTGTGTCCTCAGTTGTGGTCAACGGTATTTAATAAACTATTTAGTCTCGTTAGCGTTACATGGTCTTCAATAACGTGACGTCACGTCTCGTTGTCGTCATGAAAAAAAACCTTTGTTGACGAACATCTTCCGTCACCATTTTAGTTGACAAAATTAACACTGCTTTGAACTACAATTTTTGTTTGCTTTTTATAAATCTTTTTAATGTTTTATGGATTCAAATTGTTCACATGTTCAAAATGAAGAAAAAAAATATAATAATAATAATAATAATAATAATAATAATAATAATAATAATAATAATAATAATAATAATAATAATAATAATAATAATAATAATAATAATAATAATAATAATAATAATAATAATAATAATAATAATAATAATAATAATAATAATAATAATAATAATAATAATAATAATAATAATAATAATAACAACAACATATTTAAAAGGGCACAACTGTTGACAGTGGAACGCCGGCTCATTCCATTTTTCCACCGTGCTATTGCCGACATAAGAGAGGGCGCGGCGGGCAGCGTGGGGTGAAATGAACGTCTTGTTAGAACGGGCATTGGATCACTCCTCCGAGAGGCAGAGAGGGGGGACTCTTATCTCACGGCCGACATCTGGAGAAGGACGAGCGGGTCTGGACCGAACGCCAAGGCCACCGACCGACCGTCACATGAAAGGCTCTCCGGCAGATTTCGTAGCCACAGAAGCGGTCATTCAACTCTGGTTTAACCCCCGCCGACCTGGGGGCGAGAGACACTGGCTCAGGAGGGTCGAGCGGTCGTCTGGCTCCTCCTGGGTCCAAGTGCCCTTTGAGCAAGACACTTAACCCTTTCACTACCACACTACCAATGGGTTAACCCTTTCACTGTGACAATACAGAAGGTTAACCATTTCACTGCCACACGACAAAGGGTTAACCCTTTCACAACCACACTACAGCAGGTTAACCCTTTCACTACCACACTACTGTCTATACTGTGTGGTAGTGAAAGGTTAACCGTCTGTAGTGTGGTAGTGAAAGGTTAACCTTCGGTAGTGTGGTAGTGAAAGGTTAACCTTCGGTAGTGTGGTAATGAAAGGTTAACCTTCGGTAGTGTGGTAGTGAAAGGTTAACCTTCGGTAGTGTGGTAATGAAAGGTTAACCTTCTGTAGTGTGGTAGTGAAAGGTTAACCGTCTGTAGTGTGGTAATGAAAGGTTAACCTTCGGTAGTGTGGTAATGAAAGGTTAACCTTCGGTAGTGTGGTAATGAAAGGTTAACCTTCGGTAGTGTGGTAGTGAAAGGTTAACCGTCTGTAGTGTGGTAGTGAAAGGTTAACCGTCTGTAGTGTGGTAGTGAAAGGTTAACCGTCTGTAGTGTGGTAGTGAAAGGTTAACCTTCGGTAGTGTGGTAATGAAAGGTTAACCGTCTGTAGTGTGGTAGTGAAAGGTTAACCGTCTGTAGTGTGGTAGTGAAGGGTTAACCTTCTGTAGTGTGGTAGTGAAAGGTTAACCGTCTGTAGTGTGGTAGTGAAAGGGTTAACCCCCTAACTGCTCCTGATGGTCGCCTCCGCTGTCTTTGTGTGAATGTGGTATAAGTTGCAAAGCGCTTTGGATAAAATTTCTATATAAATGCAGTCCATCCATTTACCATTCACACACACACACACACACACACACACACACACACACACACACACACACACACACACACACACACACACACACACACACACGCACACACACGCACACGCACACACACGCATGCCCCCTGCATTCACATGCACCTCCAAGCGCTGACTGCTACACCTTCTGTATATCCAGCCTGTTCTTTTCTTCCAAGTATTTATGAATAAGAAAAAGCCGGTCGGCAATTTCGCCCCCATCGATCGCCTTGTTTGAACAGAGCAAATCCCCACCCCCACGTATTCGATGAAAAATGCACAGTTAAGCTCTATTGATTGGCCAGAACGGACGAATAGGCTTGTAATGCTAGCGGCGTTATATAAATAAATGCCCTATCATTTTCAATTGCACAAGAAATCTACCATTTTTCGGGGGCAAACATCAAAAGTGATTTTGCTCATGGCCTATATCTATACTATCCGGTGTCAGCCGATGCGAAGACTCTCAGAGAAAAGAAAGAACAAAGAAGTTGCCAAAACGACGACGACAGCATGGAATGTGAACGAGGGGCTCATACAGCCGCACAATTCCCAGAACATTCCGGCAACAAACTCTCAAAAGTAGGTTAATACCACCACAACATCATTGCATTTGATATTTGGATTTGTGTTTCCTACCTCCTCCTCCCCCACCCTCCCCTTGCCTCACAATATCTAGGAAACATTTTAGTAGTCTGGCCCAAGATTTTACTTTTATATATTTTTGATGTTTTCAACCCAGCCCCCTCTTCAGAAATAAGAACAAAATCCATAATCTGGTTTAGATGATCCACAGTAATCTCTCATAACGACAGGGACACATTCAATATCTAAATCCTGTATCTCCAGTCAGGGGGGTGGAGTCTAGAGTCTGTCATATTAAGCTGATGTGTGTGTGTCTGTGTTTTATTTTCCAGAAAGAAAAATATCATTAGTCTTGATTAGAGCCCAGCTAGCCAATATTATGTAAACAATATCAGAGCGCACTCTGCTGGACAAACAGTGATGACAACATTTCTAAATGATCCCAAGCATTTTTCTCTGCATTACGTTCTGTAAACATATTTATTTTATATATCTGCACCAATACAATTCATATTAATATCTGGCCAATACCGATATGTCTGTGATTAGCCAATATGTGCCAATTAAATCGGGGCTCTAGTCTTGATCAGATTGATGAAGATCAGGGACTTGGAACATCCTTGACCCAAACACAGCCACACACAGCAGCACACATGGCTATGAACTTTTTAACAACATTATTGTCCCGTGGTATTAAAAAAAAAAAAAATTACTGTTCACAGTCCAATGGGCCGCCATTTCTGTGGAAATTAAAGGTCGCTAGCTGGGATATGTTTCCCCGCTCAGGTCCAGTGAGCCTATCATAGGACAGGCGACGCTAAACACCCAACCAGTGAAACCAAAGACTTAATTCTTTTAAAACGCCCGTTTGGACCAGCCGGTCATTACAACTCTCCGTAAAAAAAAGGAAACCTACTCATGTAACTCTCTAAAACAGCGTTTTACTAACTACAGTAGATCACGTGAGGCAAGCGCTTTCTGCCGGACGCCATCAGAATCCTCTGAGTCTGCGCTTTAGACCTTCGATTGAAACGAACACCGAAGAACAGCTGAGAAACGATTGGACAGATGTTGTATGTAACCGATACATATTACATTCTTAAATAGCAACGCGGACCACAATTACATGAGACTAAACGTCTTGTGTTGAAACCAGTGATGACATTCTCCTCCTAGGCAGGACCTGTTTAACAGCAGGGTGAACCGTAAACACTCAGCCACACCATGAGCTGCTATAGACTACAGTACACGTGGCCACACGGAATGTATTAACCCTTTCACTACTACACTACAGAAGGTTAACCTTTCACTAGCACACTACAGATGGTTAACCGTCTATAGCAGGGGTAGGCAACCCTAGGCACGCATGTCTGCATAGGCACGCAGGGGCATTTTCATAGGCACAGGGGGCAGCATAAAAAAAATAAAAATAAAAATAAAGAAATATAATTATAATTCTTTCTTTTTATTTACATTTTTTTTTGCTTTGAACTACTATAGTGAAATATTTTGCACTGTTGTCGCATTTATCTTGTTGAAATCCTCCCACAGGTTCTTTTTACTACCACATATTTAATTGAGACCCTTTATTTGTTTATTATTTCAATTTAGCTGGAAATACATTGCTACATCATTCAGTAACATTTGCAGAGCCTTATAACAAAAACATTATTACGGTCACCATTGTGACCAGTGGGATTAATAAACAAATTAGATTATTTATTTTTCTATTTCATTGAACATTGCACATGTTAAAAGCCATTTTTTTACTCAAAATGTGAGTATTACCAAGTCAACTTGTGTTCTTAAAACAATGACAATAAACATAGTTTTATTAGGTTGAAATAATGTGGTTGTGTACTTATTTTTCTGTTAACTTATTATGGATTGAAAACTGAAAACCTTAATGCACAGTAACTGAACTCAATATTTTTAAGTTCTGGTAACTTATTATTATTTATTTTTTTACAGTGTAGTCTTGCGGTCAATCAAAACTTATTTACACGATATACCTCACATTCACCCTCCATTCACATCCTGGTGTTCTCCTGGTGTTCTCCATTAGGCCTGTAGGTGGAGCTATGACAGCACACGTACAGTACACACACCGATGGTGTGTGATGTGTCCAAAAATGAATGGGCAAATGTGAGTGAAATGGTCACACTGTATGCAGCTGTTTGTCTGCATTGCATTCCCCCCCCCCCCCAACTCAGATTTAGGGTTGATACAACCATCATAATAATATTGTTAATAATAACAATAACAATAATGATGTAATAATGTAAAAACTATCATTAAAAATACCTGATTATGAGAGAAAAAAATTGATGATGCATGGAATATTGTTGAGGCACACTAGTTACAACTATATTTCAAACAGGCACTCCATGTCAAAAAGGTTGCTGACCCCTGGTCTATAGTGTGGTAGTGAAAGGGTTAACCTTATGTATTGTCGCAGTGAAAGGGTTAACCACTTGGTAGTGTGGTAGTGAAAGGGTTAAGTGTATTAAAAGTATATTTTTACCCATACTGTAGGTGATTTGTACTTGCAATGTATTTTTGGTACGTATTACCTGCTTTCATGTACTAATTCAAAGCACATGTTTAATAGGGTAGTAATTAATTGTGTCTACACTTGGATTACACAGATGTTTAGCAAACTGAAGTTGTACTTTGGTAAATGTATTAAAAGTGTACTATTTCGCTAAGTAACCAAAAAAGACATCAAAAGTACAATTTCAATATATTTAAGCACATCTTTAGTACAACTTTTAACACACTATGTACAATCAATGCAACACAACTTTCGTATACTTTATGAATATATAAAAAATATTCTAAGTAAACATTCTGAAAATACTTAAAGGGGCACTTCACAAAATGTGTTTAAATCATTTAGCATAATATTTAGCATTATTTAGTTTGAATATGGCCACCAGTGATGTCATCGGGGACATTGAATCTGTGTGTTGTGTTAATTACAGCTCAATGAAATGATAAGGTAGCCGTCCCTGTTGTTTCATCTGCATCATTCCATAGTGCTGTGACACAATACTGGATCCAACATCCCCGATGACATCACTGGAGGCCAAATTCAAACCCATTAACTCTCAATAACTGTCAACGATGAGTTTTTGTACGTCTGTGACATGTATGTGCAAAATAAATCAGCATTTCTTTGGGTAAAGTACCCCTTTATGTATATATATATATTTATTATATTTTTTTCTTGGGAACTAACAGGACTCACAGCCCTTCCCGGGGGCTTTAAACAATGCCCATGTGGTTTCTTGAAGCATACCGCTGCGTGGTTGATTAGGCAAACCTATGCTGACCTAATGAAACCATACATCACTCGACACAGTGCTCTGAACACGGTATTTGAACACAGGGGGGAGGGGAGGGGGGGGGGGGGGGGGGGGGGCACATCACTACATATGCAGATAGCGTTGCGCTGCCCAGCGCGCCTTAGCAGCGGAGAAAACGGGTCAGCGTCCTCGGCGGATCATTAATCGCGGCCCCCGCCGTGTGCCGGGCTCGGGCCACCGGGCCGGCGTCATCCAGGGGCACCGACCGTCCCCCGGGACCTCAAGGTCCCCCCGTATCATCCATCTCCGGCAACCTTTGAACACGCGCCGGTCACGGACGCTAATTAGACCAAATATGGTCAGAGGGAGAGGGAAAAAAACCAAAGCGGAAAAACTTAAAAATAGAGAGAGAGGAACAAATGAGAGCAGCACCGGTGCTCTGCGGGACTCGTCTCCGGGAGGAACACAACGAGCCGCTTAGAACGTCCCGTTGATGCAGCGCGCCGCTTTTATTAATTAAATCACCGTGACTCGGGGAGAAGATGAGTTAATTGAGTTGTTGGGACTTAATTTATTGTGTGTCTAATGAGTGGAATTTGGCAGGGGGTGGTTGTGAGGGGGGTGCTCTTCTGCGCTAAACCGATGACACTGGAGTGTTTCACAGGTGGAATCAACTCTGTGATTTGAGATCATTCTTTTTCTTAAACCCCAGGGTGATGCTCTCCCACATATTTCAGCTAGCTTTAAAGCCCTGGTGCAACTTGGGGGGGGGGGGGGGCAACGTTGTTCCCCCCTACCTGATCAAAAGAGAGCTCACAACTCAATTCCAATGCCTACCCCTTGCCAGATGCAATGCCCCCCCCCCCCCCCCCCACCTCACTCAACCCCCTACACCGAATGGGAATTACATTTTTATATTTGGCTCAGTTTGTTGGGTCAATTGAGCCTGTCTATGTTGTGTGTCAAATGAAGGCTTCTAACAATGCGGAGGATCTAATAAAATCGTCCTTATTAAAAAATGTATAAAAAAGAATCTGGATTCTGATTCATTCTACCTTTTACTACCAGAAGTGTGTTATAAATTAAAGATTACAAAAGGTAAACATTTTCTTTGCTAAAAAGTGATATGGCCCTGTTTTTGAAGTGGGGTTTTTGGATTTTGATTGTGCTCACTGCATGTAGGCCTCTCTCTGGTTCCAATCAAGTTGTTGTCCTGATATTAAACAATGATGAATAAATAAAATAAACGAGCGCCTCCTTTGAGCATCTCAACCAACCCCTATTAGGTAGCATATATAAACAATAATACGAGAGCATATACAAGAACAATGAATCTCACTGCCATGTAGCCTACGCCATGTGTAGCCTGCCTATATGTGATCAATACAAACTTGAACTTGAATTCCATCATGTCTGTGTGCGGGAGCTCACAAGGCTGTTGTCACAATGTAAATAAAAACGTACACTGAAAAGTTACAGTATGTAGTTGGTTGATTATTTGTATGACAGTCAGTAAACCCTTGCAAAAAGTATCCGTTTTATTTAATGAATTGAAAACATGCAGCATTGCTTCCTCCCGGTCACCAACAACGACATTTATCAGGCAAATGCGCATCGCAACATTGACTGAGTGGAACCCCTTTCTATTCACATAACTGCATTTGTGATGGAGCTTTGACAGCTACATGGGTGGTACAGTAACAGTCTATTGCTCGATCCATCTCCCAGTATATCACGATGGACCGTGCCGGTGGCCAAAGACCCGAGGGTGGAGAGGACTTGAATGTGCACAGGGATGGCATTTGTGCGTTTTGTTCCACGCTCCAATTTCGGTCTCAAATTGCAGTACAAATGAACGAGGTGTCTCGGGTAGCGGACTCTAGTTAATATTATGTTCTCTCTGCAATTAGACTGCCCCTCATTCATTCATGCATTCCTATCTGCTATCTCTGAAAACAGTTCCCTGCGGAGCGCAGTCAGTGCACCCCGTAGTATTCAGATAACGCTATATATTATAAACCATGCTGCATTCATTCGGAAAGAAAGACCTATTCCAAATGCTATATTTATAGGGTTTGACAATAATTACACTAATGTTGCTATTTTACAATTAACTATAATGAATTACGGGTCATACAGAACACGCCAGTGTTGAAACTAATGCACGGAAGCTTATTTCCGCGTTGCAATATTCATATTCAACCGATGGGCGCATGGTCAGAGCTGTGCGTATATATACGCACAAAGTCAAGCACACGTTCAAATTGATAAGTCACACACTTTGCTTAGAAATGATCGTACGCACGGGTTACGCACATATCTGTGCGTACGAACCATTGATAAATGAGGGCCCTGGAGTGCCAACAGCTCGACTAGTTGGTCCGTATCTGAAAGAAAGATTTCTGCTGAACGACTTCTTCATTCAGACCATAAGATGTTAAGTATGAAGATCCAGTAAGCTTCTCTACAAAGCAATTTGTTGATTAAAATGATGCCCATAACAGGCTCCACAATGAGACTGTTACCAGTCTTTCCAGACTGAAAGTATATGTTATGTATATTAACACATTGACTGCCAAAAACTTGTTTTATACTAGACAGTCCCGTTGACCTTCTGTATGGATTTTGTAAAACTGTGATGACGATCGAATCCCGATAGGTGGCAGTCTCGCCTACCTTTTGAGTACATTTTTAAGAGGGGGGACGGCACTCACGGCAGCAGCTTTTTGTCTCACCGGCAGGAACGGCAGATCAACTATTATATACCTTACTCATGTCCAGTCTATTCACGCTGACCCTTTGTATACAAGACAAGAGCTACTGGACATTTTTTCACATGTCGGATTACTGGATATTTCCATATTTTTTTATGGACCGAACGACATCGTCAGACCTCCGGGCACACCACGGCCCTCATTTATCAACTTGACTTACGCACAGATATGTGCGTAACCCGTGCGTACGATCATTTCTAAGCAAAGTGTGGGATTTATCAATTTGAACTTGTGCTTGACTTTGTGCGTATATTTACGCACAGCTCGGACCATGCGTACCTGGCGCCCGTTGGTAGAATATATTATTACAACAAGGAAATTAGCTTCTGTGCATTAGTTTCAACACTGGCATGTTCTGTATGAACCGTAATTCATTATAGTTCATTGTAAATAGCAACAGTGGTGTAATTATGGTCAAAACCCTATAAATAGCATTTGGAATAATAGATCTTTCTCTCAGACTGAATGCAGCATGGTTTTTATAGCGTTATCGGAATATACGGGGTGTAGGCTACTGACTGACTGTGCTCCGCGTAGCTCAACTCGTTACTACTTTGCGCACAGACCGCAGAAACACGGGAACGCCCCGACTATAAAGGGTTTACGTTAAACGAAACAAGTGGAATTTCGAAGCTGTAAGCAGAATACAAGTCATATGAACACCCACGATATAGTGTTCTTCCCCCTTTTTACTGTATAAGAAAGAATAAAAAACGCAATGAGACCAGGGTGTATGTGTATTACAAAACCCTTGCAATAATGTGTCTTAAATAAATGAAAGCATACATGCTCTGGACACAGAGCATATATCGTGTGGGTGATATGACCTGTATTATGCTTACAGAATTCCACGTATTTAGCCTCACAATGTCAAAGCCTTTTAATGTAAATCAAAACGTTCCCGTATTTCTGCAATCTATGCGCAAAACAACAACGAGTCGAGTTCTAACAAAGAACATATTACATGCTGGTATGCTGATAGAGTAAACTATTATATGAATATGATATGATAAGGTATACACTGGTCCGTCGCATACACTGGTATATGCGCAAGTTACTGTTGCATAATGTAGGCTATGGTTGCTATTATATGTAATTCATATAGGCTACCTAATAGTATATGATTTCTAGAGGCATCTACTTTGCTGTCGGTAATACCGACAACAAAATAGATGCCTCTAAAAATCATATTATAGCTAGGGATGTCCGATATTATCGGCCGACCGATATTATCGGCCGATATCGGCAGTAAAATGTGATATCGGAAAATATCGGTATCGGTAAAAAAAAAAAAAAAAAAAATTTTTTTTTTTTTTTTTTTTTTTACATTTATTTAACCTTTATTTACCCAGGCAAGCAAGTAAGAACCAATTCTTATTTTATTTATTGTCAAAAGTATGCATGTTGGTTTAATTCAACAACAAGAGATATGTAATGTTAATTTTTACTTTTTTAATTATCATATTTTGCACAGATAATGCTTACATTTAGAAAGCCTTTTGAATGCATCCAGTGAAATGATTAATTACCTGAAATTATTCAGTTTTTTTGGGGGGAAACCCTGCATATATCGGTATCGGTTGATATCGGTATCGGTATCGGTATCGAAATTAAGAGTTGGACAATATCGGAATATCGGTATCGGTAAAAAAGCCAATATCGAGCATCCCTAATTATAGCCAATCGAACACAACTAATAAAGGCATTCATATTACAGCACGGTTATAATGACACACAACCAACGCCAAACAGTGGTCAACGAAAGGTCTTTATTAGTATTTTGAGCTGTCCAGGCAGAATTGCAGCAATGGTCTTAGGGAGCCATTGATATCTGACATCACCGTGTACAAGTCCGCCTTTTATTTATCCCATAACACGCGTTGTGTCTTCTTGGTTCGGCAGCGCCTCAGTGAACAATCTCCCGTGGAGTTTCTCAGAGTTCCGCTCGGGTCAGTCCATTATTTCACATCCCAAGGGGGGTGTTTCATGACCATATATGGATAATCATGCACGAGCATTGACGGTAGAACAAAGAGGTATTTATCAACACGGAGGAGCATAGGACCTGTGTACGCACGGTTGATAAATCCCAATATTTCTGTGCGTACACACATTCTAAATTCTGTGCTTACGTGTGGAAATAGAAATTTTTCTACGTCACGTTGATGAATGAGGGCCCAGGTCTGTTTACAAAATCTGCCCGGACAAAGAGGCCTCGTACGCAGATGGATATTCCCTCTTTGCTCTGATGTGTCTCATATCCCCACTGGCTTCCCACCAGTGAACACTGACAATTGCATTCGTAGGGACGACTGACCAAGCCAGATGTACCGCTGCCAGCAATTAAACCTGGGTCTCTACAGTGATAGGCGAGTGCTTAGACCTCTACACTACCCAGACCCAGATGGTAGTTCTTTGCTGCTCATTCACCATTGCCATACTGTATAGCAGGGGTCGGCAATTAGGTTTGGCCACGGGCCAATTTTTCCCCAAGCCATTGTTTGGTGGGCCAGAACCAAAAACAATGGCTAATTTAATATAATTATAGTGAAAAAAATGTAACTGTCAAAATAAACGAGCTGCATAGGTGGCATAATAAACTGTAAACGACATATACATGCACTGAACATTATACCTTTGTCTTTGTTCCATTGTATTATAAAGCGCCTCTCTATCGGTCTATCCTACATTATGCGCGCGCCACCGTCTATCTGACGGCCACGGACCGGTTTAATGTTGAATGTTTAATGTTAAAACTATCGATTTATATGGAATTCGTTAAACTTATCCGTT
>NC_140165.1:111357325-111437325 GCF_963971535.1 Notolepis coatsorum
CCGGCAATGGAGCAAGTATAGAGCAAGCCAGGGAAAGGGTTATCTCAAACTCGCGGTGTTGTACACAAGAAAAATAAATAATGCCAGGATGTCCAGTTTCCCAATGTGTTGCAGGTGCTAACGCTAAAAACATGCTGACGTCTACAAACACGATGCCAGTGTCCAAGAAAGAGAAGTCCGTACTCAAAAAAACAAAAGAACCAAAAACAAAGTAAAAAGAATCAAGGAGGTAAGAGAAAAGGGAGGGATTTGTTTAGCTTTTTGCAAATCTGCAGCAGTCGTCTCTTTTGCAGAAACAACCGTAATTTGGACCCCCCCCCCCCTTGGAAGTCACCATAACCGCAGTCCAAACTGACAATGCCCCTCCCCTGAGGGAGGGAACACACTCCCCTGAGGGAGGTCACACACTCCCCTGAGGGAGGGCACACACTCCCCTGAGGGAGGGCACACACTCCCCTGAGGGAGGGCACACACCGTATGAAGAAACACAAGCAGCCAAAGCGCTGGCTTCCAACATGGATGCCAGCGTGGAAGGGAAACCGTCAAAGAGGTCCAAGGAGGAATAACCCGGGGATCTTACCTTCGACGGCGTATTCTTCAGCTTCAGGAGGGACACCGCGTGAACAGCACATGGAAGAGGAAGAGGGAGAGAAGACACAAAAACAGACAATGATTAGATCAATGTTCTTTTCACATAATATAGTTTCCTTGTTAAGGTTGTATTTTCTTTAGAGTAAAATCCTTACAGTGTGAACATATTCAATGGAGTGCAGCGTGAAATCAGCAAAGACAAAGATCCGTCAGCTGGAGCCATCTATTAATGATATGGTCATAGAGAGTCAAAGAGACAGCTTAATGATATGGTCATAGAGAGTCAAAGAGACAGCTTAATGATATGGTCATAGAGAGTCATAGAGACAGCTTAATGATATGGTTATAGAAAGTCATAGAGACAGCTTAATGATATGGTCATAGAGAGTCATAGAGACAGCTTAATGATATGGTCATAGAGAGTCATAGAGACAGCTTAATGATATGGTCATAGAAAGTCATAGAGACAGCTTAATGATATGGTCATAGAGAGGCATAGAGACAGCTTAATGATATGGTTATAGAGAGTCATAGAGACAGCTTAATGATATGGTTATAGAAAGTCATAGAGACAGCTTAATGATATGGTCATAGAGAGTCATAGAGACAGCTTAATGATATGGTCATAGAGAGTCATAGAGACAGCTTAATGATATGGTCATAGAAAGTCATAGAGACAGCTTAATGATATGGTCATAGAGAGGCATAGAGACAGCTTAATGATATGGTTATAGAGAGTCATAGAGACAGCTTAATGCTATGGTTATAGAGAGTCAATGAGACAGCTAAATGATATGGTCATAGAGAGTCAAAGATACAGCTTAATGATATGGTTATAGAGAGTCATAGAGAGTCATAGAGACAGCTTAACCTATTCCGCGCGTGCGGTCGGTCGGCGGACCGCAAAATACATCTGGTCATAAATCAATATCTCCAGATTGTTCTATAAAAGTAGAGTTTTTATTTTCAAACATATTCAAGTATAAACATCATAACCATGTCACAACAGCATTTATAATGTATATTATCATCAATACGTTAGTTTAGGAATAGGTTAAAGTGTTATTAGATAGATTTTCCTTTTCAAAATGTCTGTTCTATTCCGTGAGAGGCGACCATTTTTGGAAAACCTTGAATCATGGGAATTGTGTAATAGACATAGCTAGCTGTCGATCAGCGTTGGAATTTTTCCAAACTACACTTCCTGAAGGGATCTATGGGGTTCAATGTTCATAGTTCTGTATGAATTTCATATTCAGGATAATATACCACAAAATGTAACGTTATTGACAAATATTGAAACGCAGTTAGTTTCTCTTCCCTATTGTTAGCATGCAGCAACAATTAGATCTGAAATTAGGTTCAAAACGGTTGCACCGTGGTGAAAATAAAAAAGTACAGTAGATTACAGAGGATTTCATTATCTGTTCTTATGCATGCCTAAATCCAAATTGAACTGGGCCATTTGAAAAATAATATATATATATATATATATATATATATATATATATATATATATATATAAATGTGTGAATTGGCTATAATAAGGTAATTTATAAGCCTGCTATTCTATATTCGATAATAATATTTCAAATTGCATTGGTCCGGATGGGAGAATTCAGTACTGTATCTACAGAACCTTCTGTTTAATCATCTTCCCTTTATTCATTTCCTTAGATTTCTTGTACACATGATCTCAAGAAGGTACTGAACGTGATCAGTGGCAGTTTTTAATGTTTGGTCATTATTAGCATGGTGTTATTCACTGTCAAAGATGCAAAGAAAAATCATAATTCATATTCTCCTTTGTTTCATCACAATTTAAGCAAGCCTAGTAATAGACACAATATTTCTGACCCTGGGAATACATTCACTGAGGTCCATAGATGTCCCTAGATACCAATAATATGCAAATGGTCCTTGTAGAAGTGGAGCAATATTCCATTTACCTAGGTATGTATTTTTGGCAGATTTTCAGAAAATAGGCTCCGGGTGGAAGAGGTTAATGATATGGTTATAGACATAGATACAGCTTAATGATATGGTCATAGAGAGTCATAGAGACAGCTTAATCATAGTCAGGCAGAGTCATAGATACATCTTAATCATAGTCAGGCACAGTCATAGAGACAGCTTAATCATAGTCAGGCAGAGTCATGTACAGCTTAATCATAGTGTTAGATCCTGATCAATCTGGCCAGTACCACGTCTTCGTCTGTTTGGCTCTCCATCCAATTCCTCTGCGTTGTGTCATTTTAATGGTCCTGACGTCTCCGACACTGGCTGATAAGATCCTTATCTCTCCCCGTTAGTACAATCCGCAAACCATAATAATTCTCCACATCCGTAAGAATTCGACACTTCGACAACGTGAAATACCTTGCAAGGAAAAGCGTGGTTTATTTGATAAACAGAAACCTCAGCTCAGATGTTAACAGATTGTATTGTCCTTGAAGAGTCTATTCTAATGATCTTTCGGTGTGTTCAGTCTATTGTCCTTTCAGTCCAATAGTGGTCAGGCCTAGTCGTTAGCCAAGACCATCCTCGTGGTAGCCGAAGCTAATGATGATGTGGCATTCTTCCTCCCCCCCCCCCCCCCCTTCGTGATGAGAGGAGAGAGAGTCTCTCCTGGTTTCTTCCCTCTTAGTCTCAGTCAGACTTTAGTCTGCCCTACCCGGAACCACTGTCAGCTTTATAGGATCTTCGTCATAGAAACGATAGCCCCGCCCCTCCTCTGGTTGTCAGGCGACGCGCTGTCATGACAACAACATTTAACCTTTACACACATTTCAAAACGTTTCATTCACTGTTGCATTAAAGAGGTCACCCCTCTCCCTCGCTCTGTACCACTCCGTTATCTTTGTTCTTACAAGGAATTCAAAACAAACGCCCTCGCTGACGCGGCCTGTGCCTGTGAAACCACTGGTTCCACCACCGTCAATATCATCCCGTGATGATAATGATATTACCCTCTTAAAGCGTCTCTTTATATCAGTTTATAACCAAATATACATTGAAAAAACCACCATTTTCTCTCAATAGTCAGGCAGAGTCATAGAGACAGCTCAATCATAGTCAGGCAGAGTCATGTACAGCTCAATCATAGTCAGGCAGAGTCATAGCGACAGCTCAATCATAGTCAGGCAGAGTCATAGAGACAGCTCAATCATAGTCAGGCAGAGTCATAGAGACAGCTTAATCATAGTCAGGCAGAGTCATAGAGACAGCTCAATCATAGTCAGGCAGAGTCATGTACAGCTCAATCATAGTCAGGCAGAGTCATAGCGACAGCTCAATCATAGTCAGGCAGAGTCATAGAGACAGCTCAATCATAGTCAGGCAGAGTCATAGAGACAGCTCAATCATAGTCAGGCAGAGCCAGAGAGACAATAGGAGCAGCAGAAAGCAGCCCCAGGGCAGCCTGGTCGAGGCTTCAATGTCAGCGTTGGGAAAGCGAACCTGCTTGTTGCCTGTGTGTCTCTCTAAGAAACCCCATCTTGGATGATGATGCACTGAGCACACAAGCATGGGGAAAAAATAAGCCTCTAGCTAGAAAGAAGAAATCCATCTATATTTCATAACTCAGTCTGGTGTGTGTGTGTGTGTGTGTTGTGTGTGTGTGTGTGTGTGTGTGTGTGTGTGTGTGTGTGTGTGTGTGTGTGTGTGTGTGTGTGTGTGTGTGTGTGTGTGTGTGTGTGTGTGTGTGTGTGTGTGTGTGTGTGTGTATGTGTGTGTGTGTGTGTATGTGTGTGTGTGTGTGTGCGTGTGCGTGTGCGTGTGCGTGTGCGTGTGCGTGTGTGTGTGTGTGTGTGTGTGTGTGTGTGTGTGTGTGTGTGTGTGTGTGTGTGTGTGTGTGTGTGTGTACAGCCTGGCAGAGCGAAGGAGTAAGTTGCAGTTCCACTTCACTTTTAGCATTAAGATTTCATGACCACAATGGCCATTTAAAAAATATCTGAAATGCGCCCCCATTGAGATCACGGGGGGAATGCGTAGCGAGCAGAGACCGCAAAACATAGGTCAGCCACCGTCCCTCAAAAGAGCTTTTCTGGCTTATGATCACACACACATACACACAGACACACACCCACACGTGCACATCCTCTCTGTCGCTCACACATACAGGCTTTACTTGCTCAGGACAAGAACTCTGTGTAGGCTACCCAATTACACGACATTACTGAATTTTCCCCAAGGAGATTAATGAAGTAACACTTGAGACATTGTTAAAGCGTCTTGGATAATAGTGACATGTGGTCATTGGGAGCCTTACAAGGGATAGTTGTGATTTCTGGAACTCTAGCCTCATTTATCCCAGAGTTCTCTCTCAGCACCACCCACCCATGCTGCTCCTCATACTAGTTTCGGCTAGTTAGCCACAAACCTAATGCGAAGTCAATGGGGTCCAGCTCCTGTCTGTACAAGCTGACTGAAAGTCACTAAAATCTACTTTAGTGTGCACTGCTACCTCAGTGTGCTAGGCTGTTAAGCTCTCTGTTAAGTGAAATGAGGGTGGGCTGGCCATGCCTGCTTCGAAGATAATTATATAATATAAACCATATAATTATATGCCTGCGATATTATATATAAGGTACCGCGGCTCTCTCTCTCTCTCTCTCTCTCTCTCTCTCTCTCTCTCTCTCTCTCTCTCTCTCTCTCTCTCTCTCTCTCTCTCTCTCTCTCTCTCTCTCTCTCTCTCTTCTCTGGTCTGCATCCCCTTAACAATTGTCTGTATTGAGCCGTACTGTATTGTAGTACCCATTCTGCAATCTGTTAAATAAAGCTTTCATTGATTCATTCCAATACTACCATTATCCATCCCACGCACAATTGCGGGGTTTGTTTGTAAAAACGAATACCCCCCCCCCCCCCCCCCATCAATGTGGCAGACTGCCGCTGTGGGCTACAACTGGCAAATCGGGGGGACTCGTGGAGACTTTACTAGGGAGGTTTTGTAAGCGCTCACGCACGTGTCATGTAGGTGTTCCTAGCGATGATGACAAGGTAGTTGTGGTGAATCCCACTTATCCCTGCATCTCCTAAAATCATCACCTCCAATGGGCATCATCCCGTAAAATTTGAACAACACTCACAGTCAGAAAGCCCTGATAGCGGCCAAGTTGCTCCTTACAAGATCTAACAAACACAGGTTCATCGACTACTTAAGCGTGATGTCAGCTGCCTCTCGACACAGTGGAACTAAACAGCTAGCGTTGGCTGCCTCTCAACCAGTGTTGGGCAAGTTACTTTTAAAAAGTAACTAGTTACAGTTACTAGTTACTTCTACCAAAAAGTAACTAAATCACTTACTCAGTTACAAATTATAAAAGTTACTTTACTTTCAAGTAATTTCTTTACATAAACAACATACACAAATCTAAACTATTTTAATGTTGCTGTGGGACAAAGTGAGACTAGCCTCCAATCAAATGCCGTGTATGTAGATATTATAATTACTATGTTTATATAGTGGATCATAAATACAAACACAATAGATGTGTTGGAACTTTTGATATGTATTGCCCCTCAACAGGCCACAACTGGGCAACATTACATTATGCTTGTTAAGCACTATACCAAAAATAAATAACAAATATATACTGATTGATTGAACATTTTAATGTTCCACCACTGCACTTTGTATCAGTCCTTAGGATGGTCCTCTCTGTACCAAAGAAGACAATCACACATGTTGATTTTTATCCTTAAGTCATTGCTAGGTAAGCTGCCCATATATCTCCAGACTTCTGTCCTTTTATACTTGCTTTTTTAATACCAGACGAGCAGCAAATGGGATGCTTTTAAATGTTCCTTTGATGCAGTCAGAGCTTGGTAAAGCTGCATTCTCCCACTATGCTCCCTTTTTATGGAATACGCTGCAAGTAAAACTTTGTCTAGAGGCACTTGCTACTGTGAATGCTTTTAAAGGTATGCTACGATTAGCCCTTTATGAAACATGTAACTGTTTTACCTGATGCTATTGCTGATCTGATTATGCTCCTTGCCACTGCACAAATGGCCTTCTGTATTTATATTTGAATTGTATGTTTTTTGTTTAATGCCCTGTTTTATGTTGAAACTTGTTGTGTGCCGTGTTGGTCAGGACTCCCTGGAAGAAGAGATCCTGGATAAATAAAGGATAAATAAAAAAATAAAAAATAAATTAATTAACAGATTGCAGAATGGGTACAGTACAGTACAGCTCAATACACACAATTGTTAAGGGGATGCAGATCAGAGAAAGACTTTCGTCTTGTTTACATCAGGGTCCCCCATTTTCAATTCATGACATTTATGACATACACAACATACAGATATAAGAATCTAATCTAATCATCTAAACAAATCTAATCATGACATTTAAGACATGCATGACATAGGCCTACAGATATATATCTCTGACTCTGAGCACCTGAAGACTGCTATTAAACCAGGAAGTGCAACACTATGTCAGCAGACTAGAGCCTCCACTACTGTAGTGCCCTGCGCTGCAACACAACTAACACAAGAGTGAACAAAAAACGCTCATGGACCTGCGGTCTGTCATTGACTGCTCGCTTGTGTTGTTCGTTGGATTCGTTTTGGATTATTTGGGCTCGCCAAACAAACTGTCAAAACATACACGGACCCGCGGTCTCACGTTGACTGAACTCGCTTGTGTTGTCGCTGACTCGCTGTATGTCAGACTCTGGAGGCACCCGCACACCTATTAGGGTTGCCACCTTTCACTAATCAAAATAGGGGACACCTGTCGTCGAGCACGCGCAAGAAAAATACGTGGGCGTTTTTTGGGCGAAAATGGGCGCATTTTGTAAAAAATGTAGTTTTTACTTTATTTCGGTTTTAGGGTTATGTTATTTAATTATTACAAACTCCTGAAATGCATAGAAAACAAACAGTCAGCACTGTTGTAGCTGAGGTTGTGTTTAACCGTGTGGTATACCTGTGTCACCTCAGCTGCAGTAACCTAGAGGGGAGGAGTGGGATGATAAAATTGAAATGAAATGAAATTGAACAGTATGACTTTTATATTGTTGTCTGAACACTATTTATTTATGTTTAAGTATTTATTTAATTATTTTTGCATTATGTATTTATGAATTATATTATTTATGTATTTATTAACTGTTAATCCATTATGAAGAATTCCGTTTTCCAGATGAGCATAACAACATACGCGTTTAAATGGGCACACTATTTAATTATATTGATTAATATAAATACATGTTTATTTATTAGACTTTAAAAACTCAACATTAATGAACAATCAACCATATTAGTCAACTGAAATAGCCTAGACCTAGACTATGCCCACATCAGCAGCCAATATGTAGGCTCCTGGCTGCCATGGCAGGTAAATAGAAGTTTCAAGTTCAAGTTTCAAGTTTCTTTAATAGTTGTCATACAGAAGTACAGAATACTTTTATACAAAATGCTTCTTACTGTTACGCTCCAGAGACTGTGCAAGACAAGATAAGTATGAAATAAAATAACATAGTAAAATTAGAAGTAAAAAAATGAGGTCACAGTGTTCAGTTTAGACATATGTACAATGTTCGATGCAGAATAGACGTAACTGAGTTACCATATAATATACAATACTGTGCAGTGTACTAATATACAATACTATATAGTGCAAGGCAGAAATGGGATGAGGTGGAATTTAGGTACAATTTACAGTGGGTGTACGAGTTGTAGTGCAAATCCTTTATCAATAAATATAAATAAATAGTGACATCTAGTTAAAAACACAACCAGATCAATAAGATGTAATATCCCAGGGCCATACCGAATCAATCTCAGGAGATGTTTCAGTCATGAAGAACTGTAGCCCCTTTCGTGACTGTGATGCAAGCCTTGCTTGAATACGCATACGTATTCAAGCAAGGCTTGCATCACAGTCACGAAAGGGGCTAGAAGAACTGTGAAACCTGTGCTTGGGTCCTTTCTTTGCGTTCTTATATTTCGGGAATGTTGTTCTCCTGAGGCATGCTGTCTGATGTCAGTCAGTCCACCATGTGCCACAGAACACACACCTACATACTTTGCAGTTTGCTTTATAAACATCTCCACTGACGCTATCAAGCCAGGGGTTTGCCTCTTCCCACTCAGGTATGTACTTCTGGAGAAACGTGAAAGCGCTAATTCTCATTGGTCGTGAGCTGCTGAGCGCACGCCCATCATAGCAGAGTTGCCCAGTCTGTTTATTTTCCGCAACTTTTGGACACAATTTTGCTTGTTTTTGGCTTGATTTTGTAGGTTGGTTGGCTCATTTCTCTCACAGTACTGGCAACACTGTCTGACTTGCGGACAGCGGAGCTCTCACATTCCCGACCTTAAAATACGGGACAAAGTGCGTCCCTTATCAGTTCAATACGGAACACGTCTTTTAGTTTCTAATTACGGGACGATTCCATATTTTACGGGACGGGTGGCAACCCTACCACCTCTACCTCTGATTGGCTTACCATGACATTTTACTCAACCGCGCTGAGATTGGCTGTGAAGAACAGTATGCCTCTCGGCGCAGAGATCTGTCTGATGAAAAAACAGCTTCAATCATAGACAGTAACGCGCCAAGCCCTGCTTGCCTCTCAACACAGTGGAACTAAACAGCTAGTGTTAGCTGCCTCAAACAGTGAAATTAAACAGCTAGCGTTAGCGGCCTCTTAATACAGTGGAACTAAACAGCTACAGTAGCATTAGCTGCCTCTCAACACAGTTGTTACCTCCTAGAATTTATTTTACATTGATGGTGCATCATGGGTCTAGACAATTTCCTACGAAATTGAAGTGTTCTTGAGCAAGACACATAACCCCTAACTGCTCCCAAGGAGCAGGTTGGCACCTTGCATGGTTGCCTCCGGCGCTGGTGTGTGAATGTGTGAGTGAATGGGTAAAATGTGAGGAACAAATTGTAAAGCGCTTTGGATACAAGCGCTATATAAATGCACCATTTACCATTTATATTACCTTCACAAATGCAAATACGTGGTCTAATATGGTTCCTCAGTGCAAATGTTCAATTGTATTTGCTGTATTTTGTAACTGGGAAACAAAATTGCTTATGTTTGTAATGATTGTAAACGCATAAAACCAATCTGTATTCCCATTTAAAATGGGTTAAGAAAAGCTCCAAATAGCCTATTTTCCACCTAGAGATGAAATGTGTGTAAATATACCCCCCCATTCACCATCCGTCTCTTTTGACTGGAAAATAGATCTGTATTCCCATCCCATCGGTGGTTCATACAAGCGCTACGCAAACAACAGAAGTCAAATTAAAGTGTACGTGTGCAACAGAGACGATGACTCCACTTCGCCTCGACACACGGCTTCACCTCCGCGCTTAGAAAACAGAAAGGCAGGTGTCTGAAAGTGGCTCTGAATATGTATATATGATATGAATATTTTATATAACATCACTTTGACGTGCAAATTCAACTTATGGACCAGGTTAAATCCCTTCAGGATGAGCTGCATCTCGTGGTTAACAATGACAATAAATTAAGGCTTTGAAATGTTGTTTTTCATTATCTCAACCCACACATACACACAAACATTCCCAATCATCCCACGATGACATTTAGTTGAGCGCTCCCTCTGATGTCATGGTTAAATACTGTACATATTATTTCCACTTTCTTTTTCCGACGCCTGGATATTGTATGCGACACTCTCTCTCTCTCCGAGGGGAAAGTGGAAGAACAGACTGGTTCCTCAGGCGGGGATAGAGACTGATATATTTTTGAAATTGCATTTCAATCGGGATAACGGCGGCTGGATACACTATCTCTCTGAAGTCACTGAGTCAGGCCTTTTTCCCTCCTCGTTGCCTTTATCCCAGGGCTATTTATTTAGCTTCTCTTCTAGTAGGTGTGTTTCTATATATCGCCCCAGGCTTTTCAACCCCCTTTTGGGAACGCTTCTGTCTTCTCGATAGGGCCGGGATTCATTAGGGGGGGGGTTTGAGTGGCAGATGCTCAGATGCATTTCCTCATCTCATAGACCCGGAGAAATAGCAAGTACATACCCACCATAACAATCCGAGACTAATAGACGGTGGGCCGAAGGTTGCTAGAGGCTTCCCGTTAGTGAAATGATTGATCTGGTTTTAGAGAGTATATGTTATTGTAATATGAACTACATAATATACTATAATAACACATTTCCGTTAGTTGGCAACGGTTTTTGGGTCATATCTTTATGAAAATTAATGTGTTGATCAAAACGCGTTACAACGTCAAGTGACTTGATTTCTCCCAATGACATTCCTCCAGGTCCGGAACTAGGAAGTAAATATTGCGTCTCGTCTGTTGACAACAGTGGATTTAGCTCTGCATCGGTAAGCTCTCAATTCATATACATTACTATTGAAATGCATTTTTACTTTACTTTACAGCATTATTCAAACGTGATAGGAACTTATGAGTCATCAGCAATTTATATGCAGTCCGTTTTGACTTCCGATTACACATTGGAAAATGTTGTAGTCAGCTCACATAGACTAACGTTACGTTAGCATTTTAACTTTCTCAGATAGCAATCTAACATTACGTTAGTGGAAATCAAACAACTCTAACCCAATACTAATAATAGTAACTTGTTTCACATTCTTGCTGTGTGTTACACTATGGTATAGCGGTCTGTGTTGTTGCCTGTGACGTTAGAAGTTTGAGGTGACGTTGTCACAACCGTTACATATGTACAAAATATACTGTCTCATAAATATACTCTTCCAATATATAAATATACATATAAATATATTGTTTTAGATGCTGTTGTCACTATGAATTACAAATGGGGGGCCCTGATGTAAACAAGACAAACGTATTTCTCTGGTCTGCATCCCCTTAACAATAGTTTGATATTGGATGGTCCCTGTGCTGTTGTTTTTCTTGTTGTTTACTGTATATCTGTATGTCATGTATGTCATATGTTATGATGAATTGAAAATGGGGGACCCTGATGTAAACAAGATGAAAGTCTTTCTCTGGTCTGCATCCCCTTAACAATTGTGTGTATTGAGCTGTACTGTACTGTACCCATTCTGCAATCTGTTAATAACGTTTTCAATCAATCAATCAATCAATCAACATTTATAACACAATAACAAGTGTGAAAATAACATGTTATTTATTTTAACAGTAACATGTTTGTGAAATTCTTTTTTAACTCCAGTGAAAACGAATAATTAGAATTGAGAACACCATCAATCTATCAATTGGACCAGAGTTTGGGGAAATATTATTATGGCATCACAAAACCCAAATCATCAGCAGATTCATTTCAATTTTGTCCATAAAACATATTTAACCCCCCAGAAAGCTTATAGAATGAGACGTGCTATTTCACCAAACTGTACACTTTGTTCTCTACTGGTACTTTTACACATATGATGTGGGAATGCCCCACAGTCAAAAGTTTCTAGGAACAGATAACTAATTATCTTTCTAAAGTATTACAAAAACATATTCCCTGTTGTCCCAAATTACTGCTCTTTAATGATGATGATTCTTTAGCTTTAAGTATTGTTCAGAGACGATTTTGGCTGGCAGGAAGTACTGCTGCAAAAAAAAAATTGGCGCTTTGATGGCAAGCTCCACATTCTCTGCCCTTTAATCACTGGAAACAGTTATTAGCTGATGTTGTAACAATGGAGCTTTCTACAGCTAGATTAAATGGTGCAAACTATCAAACAATAGATAGCTGGAACCAACAATGTGCATTGTATGCCTGTACCTGTGCCTTTCTTCCAAAAATGAAATAAAAATATATGAAAAAAAGAAAAAGAAACTCCAGTGAAAACGGAGGGTTATGTATATAACCCAGTTCTATGAGTTATGGTGCACTCAGCACCTGTCTGCACTGTACTTCACTTCGTGCACGAGCACTGAATAAAAAATTCCACCATGTACCTTTACATCCCAACATCCGTCTGACCACATCCCCTTCCGCTTACCTTCATAAGCAGGTGTGTGGCCACCTACTCGCCTCCTTCCCAAACTTTCACCACAAGGCGAGATCAAGGGCTGCAGCGGTGTCCAGGTGCTGAGCGCACCATAACTCATAGAACTGGGTTATATACATAACCCTCCGTTCTATGTCGTTTATGGCTTGCTCAGCACCTGTCTGCAACAGGGGCTGAGCGGGAGCCATAAGCCGACAAATGTACCCCGCTGAGGCCCCACACAACCATCAGACCGGGGAGGACCGAGCCCCCCCGACCCTCCCTAATGGAGGATACCCCCCCTATTGGAGGTTCACGGGAGGGCGACGGATCCGACCGTGCGAAGAGGCACTCAAGCAACCCAACGCACAGGGTGAGCAGACCGTGGCTTGACCCCACGACTACACACACGCACAACCCGCATGCCACCCGGGAACAAAGGAAGGAACAACCTCGTTACTGCCCCCAAAATCACGGGGTCAAGAGCAAACCCAACCCCGTGGCAAGGCCGTAGCAGCGGAGCGCGAAGGAAGACCCAGACCCACTGAAGGGACTGGATCCCCTGGAAAAGGGGGCCCGGAGAGGTCAATGATGCCAGGCATCAAGACCCCACCAGGTGGTCACCTAGTGACACCGCCCTCCACATAGCCAGCGTATTCGGAAAGGCCCCTCCAAGAGCGGGCCCTTTCCCCCCAATAGCACACCGCCTGGCATACTGACCCTGCAACACAGGCAGTCAGCATGGCCGTAAACACTCAAAGGTTAACCAACGTAAGCAGGCAGCACACCGGGGAAACCAGGCAACAGGCTGTAACCTGAGCCTGGAGCACTGCAGACGTGACAGGCGCCAAAGGAGTCAGCTGAAACAGCCCTCCCGGCGGAAGGGGCGGATGCTGGCGTTGTTGACCACCATGACGAAGCCTCCATCAAAAAAAACCCACCCAGAGGGGTCAAGGCAGAGAAGGCTGACATGATTGGCAGACGCCACGAACATGCAGGGGCACACTCAACCGGACAACCCGGGAGTTGACACTGCTCCAACACACCAGGGAATCAACCACCCTGTCGTTACCATATGCGGTGGTTGTTCCTATAACCCCTCAAGAAAAAAGGGTTATCCCAGGTCTACGGTATCAACGAAACTTTACTTCGGACCGGGCCCGGCGGCTCGGGAAGCACACAGGGTTACCAGAGGAGATCCAGAAGACCACCCCAACAGCCCCCTCTCCGCCATGCGTGAGAGAGGTGCGGAGAAGAGAACCAGCCCCTTATGATAGCGCCAGGTACAAAAAAGTACCCAACAAGGGTCTCTATAATGCCTAACCTTGTGACGCCCCGGGCCGACCCGGCCTTTTTCCCCCTGGAAAAAGCCCAAGTCCCTCAGGGTACCAGAACAGCAGATCTGCATCCCCGGCGGACAAACGGGTTAACTGACCTGGACCAGCGTGACCAGAACCAGTCCCGTGCCCTAACCACGCCGACATGCCTACTCCAGGAGAATGGGCAGATATGCGTGTTGATCTAAAAACATGAAAAGAGGGCGCCACCCAGACGGGCCGGTGTGAACCGCGCTCGGTGGCCCACCCCAAGGGCGTGAGACCCCTCTACCTATGTTCAGATCCATTCCGTTATCATCCCCCAGATATGAACGAGAATCCGTCGAGAACCAGTAACAGGTTCTCGGAAGAGGACAAAACCTCCATCCCAGTTGCTTTATAAAAACACCGTTTTAACCACAAGCAACTGGTACTAGCGTAACCTGTACTAGCGTACTAGCTACCCGCATGATTCTTAACAGAACACCCCCGAGCTAGCACTATGCATGCGTCGGGACACAACCACATCAATGAATAGGCTATTTAGACCTTTCATTGAATCCCCAAGGCGCCTGGGGGAACGACAAGAAGGGTGCGGTGCCTCCTATACCCCACACTCTTTTATTTAAAAGAAGGAAGCACCAACAGACATGAATCCCATTTGACACAACTGAGGGTCAAAACTGTTTACATTTTTACATCCAGTCACCCCTATCACAGACTGAAAATTCCCCAGAGAGCCTTCCCACGTGAGTCGTAGAATGAAAAAGCCATGGTAACTCCGAGTCATGTGACCAACCGACTCAAGTTACACATAAAATCGAGCGTAGTGGACCCGTAAGTCCTACGCTCTATCCCGACACTTTGACAACAGATCGTCTCACGGAAGCCATCGTCAAATAGCAACGTGCGTAGTGACGTATGCTATGACGGGGGAAACCCAACACTCAACGCCTGTTAATAGGAGCAGAGTCAGGGCAACCCTTCCCCCCCCCCCCCCCCTCCCTGCCAAGTCGCCTAACAGCTTGGCCCCGACTGGCCTAACAGGAGATGAGTAAACCCCCCTGACCAATCAGAAGAGGGAAGGAGGGGTTTATTCGGTACCCCCTCACAAGCCCTTCCCCCTGCACACAATAACAACTTTAGCATATGATACCTTTGGTAGAATGCTAATGAAATAGCGCAAGCTAATACAATGCACGCTACCCACAGATAACTGTGAACAGGGTTTACAACAAAACCAAGTCGCGTGTGTGTGAATCCTACACCCGCATCCTATGTTGTACACAGAAAAAACACTGATAGAGAGAGCGAACGGCTGGGCCGTGGTACCTGTTCATACGAGCATTACTGCAACTAACACAACAGTGTTGTAGCTCAACATTACTTCTTGTGTAAGCAACAGACCATACAACTAGCCTCTACCTGCATGTGGAGTCTCAGGCCGAGGTAGAAAACCTTCCTATAACCGAGTGTAGGCTGCAGACCTTGCTTAAGCTCATAACACAAACGTAACCCTCCTATCAATGCATACAAGTGAAGATTCACACTTTGCAACCTCATCATATGTTTTGGTGAAGAAACACACAGTTTGTTAACAAAAAATACAGTCCCCCTTTAGAGGGGACTTTTTATTTTGAATCAAATTATATGAGAGGGCCGGGGAGGGGCAAACAGAGGGGACCACAGGGGAAAAAAGTCACTGCCTAGCGGCACCTGCCGCCTAGAGCCGCTCGGGATTTGCCACCCCGGGAAGCCCCGGAGGGACGGTAGACAATAGGTGGCTGATCACGGCGATCCCTACCGTCTCCTCCAGGCGCAGATGGGCCGGCTGCAGCGGCGGCGCCCTCTCTCCTCCTTCGAAGGGACAGCAGTGGCGGTGGTAGCAGCAGCAGCCACGGCAAAGGAAGCTCGACGACGTGGTAGCCGCCTGACTCCACCGGCGATGCCGGGAGGGGGAAAATGGGGTTGGAGCACGGAGCGCTCCTCTGCCATTTCTCTGCACGTTGAGGTCAACAATTGCAGGGCCGTCCCGAACAGTCCAGCATCGGAGAGGGGTGCCGTCAGAAGAGGACTTCTCTTCTTCTCCGGTACACGGGCCTGCTCCAGCCAAAGGTGGCGCTGGTTCAGAGTTGCCAGGGCGCGCACTTTCCCAGCGGCTATGGCCTGCAGCTGAGTCAGATGCAGGACAGCTCCTGCCGACTGGGTGAGCTGGTCATGTTGTTCATCACTCAGCTCCATGCCGCCCGTCAATACCCCGGACATGAATCTTGCCAGCTGTGCGATGTTAGACGCAGCAGCCAGTGATTGTGTTCCGGCGATAAATGACTGGTCGCTCCAGTAAGCCAACCGCCTCGCCGATTTCCCTTGAGGAACCGGCTTGCATAACGGCTCCCACACCACCTCCGGACAGAGGAGCGCGGCCATCGGCCTATCAAGCCGTGGCACGCCCTCTCTCATAGAGCCATATGAAATCCGTTTATTTTTTTTCCAAATTCCATTTAATTTTTTTCCAAATTCCGTTTTTTCCGTTTTAATATTTCAGAATTCTGTATTTTGCTTTGTACGCTCATTTTACCATCAGAAATAGTGTCTAATAAGTGGGAATGAATAAATGTCCACAATTTAATAAGATATAACAGTCCATTTAATAGGGCTGTCTTAAATACTTCGAAGCTTCATTCATTTATTTCATTCGAATATGAAAATAAAATTCGATTATTAAAAAAAATAAAAATAAAAAGGTATATATATTTTAGCAAAATCAACTCTGCCTCTCTTTGTTAACTACAACAAGCAATGCCGTTTGTTATTTAAGATGAGGTCGGACTCGGCACTGACAGATTTGTGTTCATTGTGCTGCTTTTAAGAAGCCTCAAATGACTGCTTACAATATTTCATGAAAGCAAAGTGTTTTGTTTGTCTAAGATTTAAAAAGGTTTAAACTTTACAGCACTGACAAAGTTGAACAAAGTGCTGTACAAGTCCCACAACATAAAAAAAAAAAGTAAAAAAAAAAAAAAAAAAATTAAATTAATTATTTTTTTATAGTTGATTCCATTTTTATTGCTCAATTCCGCGATTCCGTCCGCGATTCCGTGATCGCGGATTCCATATGGCTCTACTCTCTCACACCTTCGACCAAACCCGCCACCCGCGTAACTTGTACGTAGGCGGGGGTGAGGCCCATGATGTGGGACACCACCTGGCCCCGACGAACATAGGCCCCCATTGAGGGGAAAAATGGGTAGACAACGTCCACCCCTCTCACCGGGCGACGTTGCGAGAGATGACCTATTAGATCATCAGGGACAGGAACAGGCAGTGGCTGCGGCAGCGGCACGCCGTTTGCAGCGGCCGCCACCGCCATAAGCTCGGGAAACAAAGCCTGCAGTTCCCCCTGCAGACTTTCCTCCACCGAGCCCGCATCCCTCACATGCAGCAGGCTTCGACTGGTCAAGGAGCCACACTCCGATGTGGCTGATAGTAGGGCATCCTGCCGACGAGTCCGAGGGTCTTCCCCGACATCTTCAAACAAGGCGCCCCAAGGAGACATTTCACCCCCCTCCAGTGTTACCTCACTGGGCTCCAGCAACTCACCAAACCCAGGCCGTTCGCGTCTGCAAGCCACCATCTTGCGACGGGAGCGAGCAGACGCAAAAAAGTTTGCGTCTCAAATCCTCTGGAACCAAAGGAACCGGCCGCTCAACAGCGGACGATTCCCCGGAAGCAGAGGAACCAGAGCCAGGACCAGGCCATCGCAGAGGCGACGGCACCGGTGCACCAGCTCCTTGGAGAGGCAAACTACCCATCGGACGCCTACCCGGTGTGGCTGTCAACCACGAGAGAGGCAACAGCCCTGCACCACAACGCACGACGGAGGCGGAAATGGAGAACCGCTGGTGGAGAGTGGCTCTGCGACTCTCCGAAGTAGACATAATGACTTAGATTTTTCTATCGAATATTTATGAAAAAAAAAAAAAAAAAAAAAAGCACAATGTAAACACGTCTCTACTTTCTTCAGCTAACAACCTCGTCAAGTGGGGATCTACCGAAGGCACTTCCTTGTGGTGAAAGTGAAGAAGGAGGCGAGTAGGTGACCACACACCTGCTTATGAAGGTAAGCGGAAGGGGGTGTGGTCAGATGGATGTTCGGATGTAAAGGTACATGGTTGAATTTTTTATTCAGTGCTCGTGCACGAAGTGAAGTACAGTGCAGACAGGTGCTGAGCAAGCCATAAACGACATAGAACTTAGGATACAGTGTTCTGACAGTCCAAACACAGACACATGTCTGTACATGGTAGGTTTGTTATGGTTTGTAACCGACCCCAATCGCACAACACAAGACAGGTATGAGAGTAAGCCAAGAACGGGTATTTATTGAAAACAATCAGAAAAAAAGGCACTGTCCCTTTAAGGGAGAACACCAATACTGGAGAAACAAGAAAAGGGAAAGGCCCAGTGCCTTTAAGAGGCGAGCTGGCTAAGGGGAAGGCAAAGGGAAGGCTAAAGGAAACAGGGCCGGGGCAAGGGACAAGGCAGGAACAGGGAGGAACTAGGAGGAACTGGACAGGGAGGACTAGGATGACTAGAGAGGGGAGACAGGGACAGAGGCCCGCGGAGGCGGGCTGGGGACAGGGAGGACTGGGAGGACTAGAGTGGGGAAAACAGGGAACAGAGACCCGCGGAGGCGGGCTGGGGAGTGGGAGTTCGGCACCAGACCAATCAAACACATAATGACAGGTAGTACAAGGGTGTGGCTGCTGAGAGCAAACGAGAGTAACGAACGCGAGGGTGGGGGCTAGTGAGGTGAGTGAGAAGGGAATTCCTTAACAGTAGGCTTAAAGGAACAGAGAGAGTAGGTGAGCAGCGGACAAAACCTCACAGTACCCCCCCCTCAACGGGAGCCACCCGGCGACCCAAAAATACAGACAGAGTGGCAGGGGACAAAACAAGGCAAAAAACAAAAGGTACTGGGCCAAGCCAGCAGGGGAAGCCACAACAAAAGTGGGGCTAGCAAAAGAACAGGGTAGCCGAGGGGTAACTAGGGTAGCAGAGGGGCAACTGGAGGAGCTGAGGGGTAACCAGAGGAGCTGAGGGGTAACTAGAGGAGCAGAGGGGTAACCATGGTAGCTGAGGGGTAACCAGAGGAGCCGAGGGGTAACCATGGTAGCTGAGGGGTAAGTAGGGTAGCTGAGGGGTAACCAAGAGGAGCACCGGGAAAAGGGCTAGCAGAGGGAAAGGGTAGCTGCCAGGGCACTGATAGCTACAGGGCCTATGCTAGCTGTACTGCTACATCAACATAGAGGCTGCGCTAGCTGCCGGAGCTAGGCTAGCAGAGGGAAAAGGTAGCTGCCAGGGCACTGAATAGCTACAGGGCCTATGCTAGCTGTACTGCTACATTAACATAGAGGCTGCGCTAGCTGCCGGAGCTAGGCTGGCAGACAGGGCTGGACCAGCATGAGAGAACAAGCTAGCTGGAAGGACAGTCCTAGCTGTGGGGAACTGACCTTGCTAGCTGAAGGGGCAGTCCTAGCAGTGGGAGAAAAACTGACACTGCTAGCTGAAAGGGCACTCCTAGCAGTGGGAGAACAACTGACCCTGCTAGCTGAAAGGGCAGTCCTAGCAGTGGGAAAAACTGACCTTGCTAGCTGAAAAGGCAGTCCTAGCAGTAGGAAAAAACTGCAACTGCTGTGAGGGGGGGGGGGGGGGGGGGGGGGGGCATTAATTCTGTGTTTATTGTGTCATACTGGGGAATAATATTAATATTATTATGTCCTATTGGGGACATAATTTTTAATTCTGAGCAATTCAATTTTTTTTTTATAGAGATGACGTCTGACATTGATTGAAAACGGTTAACAGATTGCAGAATGTGTACAATACAGTACGGCTCAATACACACAATTGTTAAGGGGATGCAGACCAGAGAAAGACTTTCGTGAGAGACCAACAAAGTGAGGTATGTAATACATTTCGAATCAAATTGTGGTCGGTTAGATCTAACATTAATATCACGTTAACCATCTAATGGCTAGCAAGCTCACCTGACGTCGGTATGGCTTAATACAGTGCGCCATCTAATGGCTAGCAAGCTCACCTGACGTCGGTATGGCTTAATACAGTGCAAAATACAATCTTATAGTAACAAAACAATACACAAGTTGAACATAGTTTTATTACAATAGTATTTACTGTCTCATGTTGCAATGTATAATCCAGCTAGCGTTCCAGTCAGATCCATTCTCCGTTGTTGACATGTTGGGGTGCTTAATTCCCGTTTCTGTATCCTTATTGGTTTATCATCTAGAGGTGTCCAAAGATATGCATGAGCAAACATTTAATTTAAATGTAAGATTACAAAAACCGATGACCACAAAACGGCTGGCCAACAAACGTATTTTGACTCAACATAATAACTAGATATCACACACAAAGAATTGTGTAGTCTCCCAACGCAGATCAATCAAGTTCACTTTAGACACACTCTGCCTGCCATCTTTAAGGAGTACAGTGAGACACAACCTTTAATCTTCCAGCCTCCGTTGTGCGGTTCACATGCCTTCGAGCGACATTGTACTTTTGTACTTATTTTATGGCATTATTAAGTCTGCATGTTTACATTGCACTACTTTTATTGTCTTTTATACCTATTCTTATGTCTGCAATTTATGCATTGTTTGTGTGTGCTGATTTTAAGCCTAGAAATGTGTGCATTGAAATGTATGTAAAGTCTCGACAACATTGAAAATGAGGGTGACCTCAATTGTCTTTTCGAGTATAAATAACGGTTGATGATGATATAACCTCCAAGCTGAAGTTACTGTTGTGGGGCGATGTCTCTGCTGGAGAGCAGCCTTTTTAGGACCACTGTTCAAGCCCCGGATCTACCATATGGGCAACCTGGGGCCCTCAGCACTTAGGGGCCCTCCACAATGATGTTGGGCTCCACACAAATATAATCCAAAGAATGAAATTAAATCTGTTTGTAAAAAGATTGTCTCATGACACTGTTAATTAAATAAAATTATGTTTCATTGACTGGACGCGCAAAATAATGGATAATTAAGGTTGAGTTTAATAATAATAATAATAATTCATTTATTTTGTACAGCGCTTTTCAAAGACCCAAAGTCGCTGACAATAGGCAAAAAAGAAACAAAGAAAACAAAGAAACATAGAACCACAGGGAAACGGAAGACAATAAGAAATACACAGGAACATAAAACCACAAGTAACGGATAACAAATACGGGAGTGAGTAGGGGAGACAGTCGGGAGGAGAGTAAGGGAAACCCAAGGGGGGTGGGGGGGCGCAGGAGAGGAGAGAACGTGGGGCAGGGGGAAATGGTGGCGAGTTGGAGGAAGGTGGTTATGGGTAAGGACGGTTGAATGCTTGGGAGAACAGGTAGGTTTTGAGTCTGGATTTGAAGGTGGAGAGTGAGGGAGAGTCTCTGATGGTCTGAGGGAGGGAGTTCCAGAGTCGGGGTGCAGCTCGTGAGAATGCCCGGTCACCAAAACGTTTGAGTTTGGATGACGGGACAGTGAGGGAAAGAGTGGAAGAGGACCGGAGGGAACGGGTGGGGCGGTAGGGGAGAAGGAGGTCGGTCAGGTAGGGGGGGGGGGGCAGGCTATGGAGGGCTTTGAAGGTGAGGAGTTTTGAATTTAATGCGTTCCTTGATCGGGAGCCGGTGGAGGGAGTGGAGGACAGGAGTGATGTGTTCGCGGAACCGGGTGTTAGTGAGGAGGCGGGCGGCTGAGTTTTGGACCATCTGCAGTGTATGGAGGGAGCGGGAGGTGATGCCAGTGAGGAGGGAGTTACAGTAGTGCAGGCGGGAGGAGATGAAGGCGTGTATGAGAGATTCAGCAGCAGGGGGGGAGAGGCAGTGACGGATTTTGGCAATGTTGCAGAGGTGAAAATATGAAGTTTTGACAATGGAGCGGACATGGGGGTCAAATGAGAGGGTGGGGTCGAGGAGGACACCAAGGTTGCGGACTAGTGGGGATGGGGTGATGGTGGAGTCATTGATGGTGATCTGTGATGGGTCCGGATCTGGTGAGGGTGGTGTTGGTGCAGATGATGAAAAGTTCTGTCGCTATTTAATTTGAGGAGGTTATGGGTCATCCAGGGTTGTAGTTCCGTGATGCACGATTCAATGTGACTGAGGGGAGGGCTGTGGGGGGATTGTGTGGTGATGTAAATTTGGGTGTCATCAGCATAGCAGTGGAAGTTGAGGTTGTATTTGCGAATGATGTGACCGAGGCGGAGAATGTAGCAGATGAAGAGCAGGGGGCCTAGGACTGAGCCTTGGGGGACCCACTGTGTGACTGGGGAGGGGGAAGAGGTGTGGCCGGAGAGGGAGATAAATTGATGTGAGATAGGAAGAAAACCAGTCAAGTGCTGTGCCCTCAACACCCAGTTGGTGCAGCCTTTGGAGGAGGATGGAGTGACCCACTGTGTCAAAGGCTGCACTGAGATCTAGTAGGATCAGGATGTTGAGGGCACCGGAGTCAGCGGAGATGAGGAGGTCGTTGATGACTTTGACCAGTGCAGTTTCAGTGCTGTGAGCGGGACGGAAGCCAGACTGAAGGGGTTCATAGAGGGTGTTAGACTGGAGATGGGAGTGGAGTTGGGAGGCAGCAATGCGTTCAAGTGTTTTGGAGAAGAAAGGGAGATTGGATATGGGGCGGTAGTTGGAGAGGTTGGATGGGTCGAGGGTGGGTTTTTTGAGGACAGGGGTGACAGCGGTGAGTTTATAGGGGGAGGGGACGTGGCCTAGGTGACTGGTTGAAGAGGGCGGTGAGGTGGGGGATGAGAGCAGGGAGGCAGGCCTTGGTGAGAGTAGTGGGGAGGGGGTCAAGGGAGCAGGTAGTGGACTTGGAGGTGGTCATGAGGTCCGTGATGAAGGAGGAGTAAACTGGGGCGAAGGCAGTAAAAGGGGTGGGAGGGATGGAGTCAGATGGGGGGGAAATTATAGTGGGGGGGGCAAGGGTGGGGGAGTTGGCGATGCGGGCGGTCAGTGAGCTGTTGATTTGAGATATTTTGTTATTGAAGGAGAGGAGAAACGAGTTGCAGAGGTCAGGGGAGGAGAGTGAGTTATTGTCCGGGGGTTGTAGGAGTTTCTTGACAGTGGAGAAGAGGGTCCGGGGGTTGCGGTTGCTGCTGTTGCTGATGGTGGAGTAGTGGGCAGATTTGGCAGCTTGACGTGTGTCGCGGTAGGATGAGACGTGCTGTTTGTGGAGGTCGGCGTGGACGGTGAGGTGTTTTTTTTTATAGAGGCGTTCAAGTTGGCGGCCGGTCTGCTTCATGGAGCGGAGTTCCGGAGTGTACCACCAGGGGGAGGAGGTGGTGAATGAGACAGTGATGATTGTCAGGGGTGCCAGTGAGTCGAGGGAGTCAGAGAGAGTGGAATTGAGCAGGAGGGCATAGTCGTCGGGGGTTAGAGGGGGCGGAGTCAGGGGGAAAGGCAGAGGATATGGACTGGGACAGGGTGAGAGGGTCAATGGATTTTATGTTACGGAAAGAGATGGTGCATTTGTTGGAGTGGTGGGGTGGGGGAAGGGGAGCAGAGAAAAGGATGCAGTAGTGGTCAGAGAGTGGGGATGGGATAGGGTGAGGATTTGATATGGGTAGGGAGGCAGAGCAGACGAGGTCAAGTGTGTGGCCTTTGTTGTGGGTGGGGAAGTTGATGTGCTGGGTGAGGCTAACACAGTCAAGGAGGGAGAGGAAGTCAGGTGTGAGGTTTGAGTTGGGTTGGTCGACATGGATGTTGAGGTCACCGGTGAGTAGGAGGCGGGTGGAGAGAGTGGAGGCTACAGTCATGAGATCGGAAAGTTCAGTAATGGCTGTGGTAGGTTGCGTGGGGTGAGTGTGGTGTGTTCAGGCACCATGGTGTTGTGGGGGCGGCGGGGGGCTCTGAGTCTCAGCGCCCAGGGGCCCCTCGGGGTGCTAATCCAGCCTTGCCGCGTGTCTATAGAAACACAAAAGTGGTTGGAAACTGTTAAAGGAATGGTTCTGATTTTAAGAGGGGGGGGGGGGGGTAGGCTATGACTAAAGGTGCTCCTCATCTTGGCTAGCTCCTCATAGAAGGGGGTGGGAGGGGTTCTATAGTATAGCGTCCAGCTATTTTCCTCATCCTCCTCTCTGCCACCACCTCCAGTTTGAGCAGTTCGACTCCCACTATGGAGCTATAGCCTTTTTATGAATCAAAATATAGCCTCTTATTTATAAACCACTGTACCCAGCCAGCTACTAAGTGACGCAAACAAAGCAGGTCTCAACGGAGGTCACACACACTCTCAAGCAAACTAAGAAACAAAACACACACACACACACACACACACACACACACACACACACACACACACACACGCACACACACACACACACACACACACACACACACACACACACACACACACACACACACACACACACACACACGCGCGTACACACACACACACACACATACGTACACACACACACACACATTCACACACACACACGTACACAGTGACAAAGACATTATGGTCTCAGAATAGAGGAGTAACATCACAGCTTTGCTGAAGCAACAAAGAACATTTCCATTTGATTTACACAACGTGTTGTTATTGCTGGTTCACTTTTACGCCGCTGGCACCATTAGGCGGCGACTCACCTCTGGGGCCCGCAACTCAGACTTATCATCACGTGTCTTTCTTTGTTGTGAACTGGCTTTGATGTTAGCATAATCAACCACGCCAGACTCTTCAGGCACAAGGCCTGAACAACATCAAATCAACATCAGAGAGAGAGAGAGAGAGAGAGAGAGAGAGAGAGAGAGAGAGAGAGAGAGAGAGAGAGAGAGAGAGAGAGAGAGAGAGAGAGAGAGAGAGAGAGAGAGAGAGAGAGAGAGAGAGAGAGAGAGAGAGAGATAGAGAGAGAGAGAGAGAGAGAGCAGCGTGGAGCTGAAGAAAATGGTGACGTTAGTTGAGTGAGTGGCAGGTGAGACCAAAGTCATGATAATGTAGGGTTGGAGCCCCTGTCAAGGCCGTTGTTGGAAAGTGACAGGGACACCGTAGCTACAGGGTAGGGATGCCCCGATCACGTTTGTTGCCACCGATACCAATCACCGATCGTCTATGAGCCATATCGGCCGATACACTGCCGATACCGATCTTTTTTGGTTTTGTTATAGCAGCTGGCAGTATTATACTGTAGGTCTAACACAGGCCTTCTCAACGTCCGGACTCCGGTCCAGATCCGAACCACAACTGTCTCTGGACACTGAGCAAATTATACTTTTGATATGCATTATCTGTATTATCTGCGAGACATCGCCACAATGCAACAAGTCAAAATGCTCTGCTCTCTCTAATGCAAGCAGCGTCTTTGCACGTCCGACTGATCCACTGTCTGTGTGTGTGTGTCTGTTTACTCTGCTTTGGTCCAATCACATTCCCCCACCGGCCAACGGTTGGCTTTGAAAAACGAGAATACTCGTTTTTGGCGTCCAATGAGTTAAGGTACTGTAGTTATGAGTACAGTACAGTTGTAGGCAGTATATGGGTATGGGTTGAGTATAGGCAACCCCTCTGTTTCAGTCTGTAGCTTTAACTGCAAATGAGCTGCAGCTCCGCACGTCTGGACTGCATTCATATCAAACTGTCAAACTATACGTTGCAGATCAAACATGAGGTAGGATCCAACAATTGCATACTTAAATCCTAAAATGTTGTCAGAAACATATTATAGATAACTGCTTGGTGGAAAACGCGAGCAAGCCGCCACTTTGTACACATGCATTTTTCACATTCACACATAATATGAGTCATGGGCCGGGCATTGTCTATGATCCCCACTTGATGTAGGAGAGAGAGGCAAATCTCAATGTTTCTAATCACATGTTATCTGACCTATGCAGCCAGGACACATTGGACTGGTTGGTCTCAGTGTGTGTGTTAGTAGGCCCATCAGAGAACCACATGTATGTGCACAAGCACTGAAACAGTTTTTTCATTAGATGTGACCTTTAACCCTTGTATGGTCACGTTTATTTGTTACTCACCCGATGTCCATGGGTCTGCTGGACCCACATTATTGGGATTTTAAAACAATAAAGCCATAACAATTCATGTAAGAATACTTAACAGATGTTAACTTTATCCCAATTACAAGCAATATAGACAGCATTTAATTACTGTATGGTTAATATTTTCCATTTACCTCTGCTAGATCACATTTATCAATACAAAGTATTTTCTTTTGTGATCAAATGTGATGTAAAAAAATATATATAAGTATCCATAATAATCAAGACATCAATGGAATAAACCATGTTTAACTTGAATTATATGAATGAAACAAGGTGGAGGCAGACAGTGTGCTAAGGATTGTATGCAACCCCAATTGCACGACACAGACAGGTAATCAGAGTTAGCCAAAACAAGGGCATGATTTATTTATACAACAGAACAGTGCAACACTCTCCCATTAACACATTCCCTGCCACGGTTATATCCATCAATGTAGCCTCACTGCCACCACTCTAAGCATATGGAGATGTTCACCTTCTTTGCAGGGCTATAACTTTTTAAATTGTATTGCTAAATTGACATTACTATGGCCCATTCAACATCGATTATCTATCGTTCAGGATGTAGGAATGTTATACTTTTTCATTCATAGATTCTTCCAAAAATACCTTCTAGAATATAAGTATGTTTTTATCGTTTTCTGCAGTAATTCATAGAACGTGAGTTATAGGCATAAACGCATATATAGATTATCAACTGCTGTTTATTCCCGATACAGGCTATATTAAAAAATTCAACTGTATATGATCGTATACGTTATGCTTCATCATGCACGGATGAAAGGGGGGGGGGGTCGTTTATAATTCCGTGATCGTCAGTAAATGCTTTATGTAGTATGGGTGATATATTGATCAGATCGGTTTGCAGTGAAAAGAATAAACAATTGGGCTAAAATAGCGTCACCGTCCTCTTACCGTGCATCAATGAGACTGGCGGTGAAAGATCCCAGGTATAGGACGTTGATCGCCTAGGTCCATTTCCGGTTTGTATGTCGCAATAAACGCCGAAATCATATCGATTATTACGTTTATAAAGCGATCGATATGTACTATAGTATCTGTCGGGAGCCTTGCGACAATATCTGACGGACGGATGAATTTAATGGACGCACAGCAGTCATATCCTGTTTACCAGTGTAACTCGCCCGACTATCCACCAGGCGGCGGTATTTTGCCGTAATCTTTTGGAGCCGTAGGGTCCAGCTGCAGCGGCGGAGGTGTATATATGAATTATGAAATATATGAAAAAATTAAATATTGATCTCAATATCGCTGTACAGCGTGGTCTGGCGGTATAAGCATGGCGTTTTAAAGCGTTTCCCGCGGTGGATGTGTTAAGGGTGAAAAAACACTAAAGTCCAGGAACACAAAAATAGCAGCACTGTGCCTTTAAAGGGCGACCAAAAAGCAAACAGGAATCTCCTAGAACACGGGCATCCTCCCGACCAGAACGCTGCCGATGGGCAATGCAGCAAACAGGGGGTCCAAGGGGAATGGGGTGAGAACACGGGCATCCTCCCGTGGAACAATAGAGAGCGATGAAGCGGTCTCACCCCGGGAACGAGGTCCATGAAGAGGGAGTAGGGAAGTAGCTGGCACGACATCTGGAGTGGGAACATTGGGATCCTCCCGTGGAAGTCTAGAGAGTGAAGACGGTGTCCTACTCCAGGAAATGGCGATAGGTGGTAGCGTACAGAGACGACCTGGCAAGGAGTGGAAGGCAACCAGCAGTACTAATACTCTCCCGAAGAGCTGATTGCCCACCACTCACAGGTGCGCAAGGCAGAAAGTTCGGCACGCCCCCTCGTTGGGCAGCATGCAGTCCTACCCAGCCCTCACACAGTGAAGGTACACAGTGAACCTTTTTGTTGAATTTTTACCATATTTACTATTCATTTACATTTACTTTTAGTCATTTAGCTGACGCTTTTATCCAAAGCGACTTACAAGTTCTGTACGACAAGTCATCACAAAGGGCACAACTCTATCAGCTAAGTAACAATGTTCATCAAGTGTTGAGTGCTACAGTGTAGGTTAGTTTATTAGGACAAGTGCATGACAGTAAGGTTAGTTAGGGTTATATATATATATTTAAAATTTAAAAATAATTTAAAAATATATATATATTTTTTAGATAATGGTTGAAGAAGTGCGTCTTTAGTCGACGGCGAAAGATTGGACGGGTTTCGGCTGTCCTAACTGGGGTGGGTAGTTCATTCCACCATTGTGGGGCAAGGACTGAGAATAGGGGACTTCTCTTTGATGACCCTCCCGGAGCTCGGATAGGAGTAGGTCTGAGGCGGCCAGAAGATGCAGAGCGTAGGGGTCTTGAGGGTGTGTAGTTAGAGACCATTGACCGGAGGTAGGTGGGAGCGGTTCCCTTTGCCGCACGGTATGCCAGGTCGAGGGCGTTGAAGCGGATTTGTGCAGCAATGGGGAGCCAGTGCAGGTCCCTAAGAAGTGGGGTGACATGGGCCGACTCCGGTAGGTTTGCGATCAGGCGGGCCGCTGCGTTCTGAATGAGTTGAAGAGGCCAGCAAGCAGTGCGTTGCAGTAGTCGATTCAACAGTGGATCCAAACACCACAAATGTAATATACATGTGTAGGGGGCGATGCACAGTGTGCAGTCAATGAAAATGTGTTATTTACTTATTTTATATGTTCTTCACAGAAAATGAGCCAAGGCCAATGAGTCTCAGGATGAAAACAATAGTTCATTGTACCATTTGTCCCACAGATCACACCACACAAGAGTTAAGAAAAAACAAAACCCACAGTGATGCTGATGAATAAAATGCAGCACATCTGCCCATACAGGGGATGAAGTATATCAACTACAGTATCTAGTATTTACTAAATTCCATATACTCATCACAGACTCCAATAAAGACCTGATCCATCTCTCCTTCAGGCAACAAACAGACCCCTAAAACCCCTCCAAACTCTGACTCAAAGCCTCCCCCTCGAACACTAGCCTAAGCCTATGCGAGATAGCCTGATGCCTATGAGACATGCATCATCGTGGGTAGTAGAACTCTCCATGCACCGCCGCCACAGTGGACAGGGCAAAAGACAATGGTTGACATAGAACCAGGTGCGGACACAAGGTTATGTAGAAGGGCAAGGTGAGAGATGGATGGAGAGGGAGGGGGAGAGAGAGAGAGAGAGAGAGAGAGAGAGAGAGAGAGAGAGTGAGAGAGAGAGATAGAGAGACAGAGAGAGAGAGAGAGAGAGAGAGAGAGAGAGAGAGATAGAGAGAGAGAGAGAGAGAGAGAGAGAGAGAGAGAGAGAGAGAGAGAGAGAGAGAAATGGGGGGGTTAGAGAGAGAGAGCTGAAAAGACAAAAAAAAACGATCTCTCCACGAGGGTCACCTTTACTTTTAATACCTAGTGCGGGACGGGATAATGAATGGCCTGGCTTCGTTTAACCCTTTCACTGCCACACTACAGAAGGTGAACTGTTTCACTGCCCCACTACATAGGGTCAACGCTTTCACGCTACAGAAGGTGAACCTTTCACTACCCCACTACAGGCGGTTAACCATTTGTAGTGTGGCAGTGAAAGGGTTAGATCGGAAATCCACCCTAAAATATAATTCACAGATGTTATTTCTATAACACGGTGCAGCTCAGTTTCAATTTGTGAACGTGAGCATGTCTCTATCTCTCTCCCAAAGCCATGACCAGAGAGACAAGTGACAAGTGACTAGTGATGATGTCATCTGGTGCTGCTCCATAGACTATAGGACTAGTGATGATGTCATCTGGAGCTGTTCCATAGACTATAGTGACTAGTGATGATGTCATCTGGAGCTGCTCCATAGACTATAGTGACTAGTGATGATGTCATCTGGAGCTGCTCCATAGACTATAGTGACTAGTGATGATGTCATCTGGAGCTGCTCCATAGACTATAGTGACTAGTGTGATGTCATCTGGAGCTGCTCCATAGACTATAGTGACTAGTGATGATGTCATCTGGAGCTGCTCCATAGACTATAGTGACTAGTGATGATGTCATCTGGAGCTGCTCCATAGACTATAGTGACTAGAGATGATGTCATCTGGTGCTGCTCCATAGACTATAGTGACTAGTGATGATGTCATCTGGAGCTGTCCCATAGACCAGCGGTTCTCAACAGGGGTGCCGCGGCACCCTAGGGTGCCACAGAGAGCTACCAGGGGTGCCTTGAGATGTAAAAAATTTAATAGAAAATATTATTATTTTTTTTTAATTATTTTTGGATTACAGAAAATTATCACTAAAGTGCTGTCTGTTGCAGCTGCACTGTTTTCCATGAAAATACCATATTTGGATAAGTTTGACCATTTCTCAAAATCTGAAAATCATTATTTAATAAAACACAGAAAAGGATCACCAAGTTACTCTGGATAAAAAAAATACTTTACAGACAACATTGAGACAAAGCTTCCTGACACATCTCCATCCAAACTCTTGGAAGAACTCATTGAAATCTCATCTGATACCACCTGGAGAGCTGGTTTCAGAGTGTGGTGCTGAGTAACAAGTATCTCATGATGCAGCAGTTAAGGTGTTGATACCATTCATCACCACATAATGTGTGAAGCTGGCTTTTCATCCATGACAGCTCTGAAAACAAAATATAGGGCCAAGTTGAGCCTTGAGGATGACATGCGTGTTGCCTTGTCAAAGATCTCCCCACGTATTGACCGTATTATTAACCAGCAGCAGCAGACCTCACATTGAGCTAGAAATGTCCACTGAGTGAACGAGTGCTTATTTTCTGTATTTATTTATATTTTTTGAGAAATGGTAACTTGGTGATAATTTTCTGTATTTAAAAAAAATCCATGATTCTCAGTTTTTGAGAACTGGTCAAACTTATCCAAATATGCTATTTTTATGGAAAAGTGTGCAGCTGCAACAGATAGCACTTTAGTGATAATTTTCTGTAATTTTATTTAAAGAAATATGCTATTTGATTTACTACTACAAGCAGTGTAATGTCAACAGTACTAAGCCATTTAGACCTGAAACACCTGTTAATAATGCATTATATAGCCTGCATAGTGGATACACACAAAATGTGTTTCCCGGTTTCTTAAATAAACATTATTTTGAAAGCAAGCACTTTTGTCATCATTGTAGCAAAAAAGACAGGACCGGAAAAGTCTTTATCGTATGTAGGGGTGCCCTGGAATATTTTATTGAACACAGGGGTGCCTTGGCAGCAGAAAGGTTGAGAACCCCTGTATAGACTATAGTGAAGAGCGTAGAGTATAGGATAGAGGGCAATCAGTGGGGAAAACATTGTAAAATATGTTGTTCAATCGAATATGCCCCCTCTACTTTTACTGGTATAAGCAATGTTATGTCCCGCTCTCACGACTCACTTCCTAGGTGTCTCAGACAATAGCAACTTCCCCCCCCCCCCGACCTCATTCTCCCTTACCGCCCCCACCGTTCCCTCCGGTCCTCTTCCACTGCTTCCCTCACTGTCCCGTCATCCAAAACGCATACGTTTTGGTGATTGGGCCTTCTCACATGCTGCACACCGACTCTGGAACACCCTCCCTCAGACCGTCAGAGACTCTCCCTCACTCTCCACCTTCAAATCCCATCTCAAAGCCTACCTGTTCTCCCTAGCATTTAACCTTCCCTACCCATAACCACCCTCCACCAACCTGTCACCCCCCTCAACATTAGCTTAAAACTCAGTAGCTAGGTTAGTGGTCCATATAACCACTTCCATTAATTTGTGCTAAGCTAGGCTCCCGGATAGCTTTCTACTGAACCCACAGAGAGGACATTGGTATCTGGCGCATTTCTTATAATGTTGTCACGTTTCTGTAAGTAAAGGTGGGATTATGCACTGATGATATACAGTATTTTGAATATGTATATTCCAGACACTGCTGCAGCGTGAACCAACATGATCATTTTTTTTGTTTTTTCTTTATCTCCCCAGGGTAGATTTAGCGTTTGCTCCTTTTCAGCGACGACCCTACTTCACACTCGCACCCGAGAGCTGTCTAGTGCAGTCGCAGTCTGAGACTGTCCAAGACTGAGCGGCTCCACTGGACCGGTTGGGGGATTAAGTGCCTTGCTCAATGGCACTTCAGCGATCAGAGCTAAGGGAGGGGGGGAGAGCGTTATTAATTCCTGCCGGCGCCGGGGGATTGAACCTTTTGGTCACACAAGACACACTTCACAAAAATCTGGACCACCACAATGTATGTGTGTGTGTGAGTCTGTAGGGCTCCGTTTAGGGCTCAGCTCAGGGAAACCATCATGGAGCAAAGTAGGTCCCACAGAGAGGAGGACGCTGACAGTGGAGCAGGTCCATCGAGAAGAAGCAGTGAGGTGGAGACAAGAAGCAGTGAGGTGGAGACAAGAAGCAGTGAGGTGGAGACAAGAAGCAGTGAGGTGGAGACAAGAAGCAGTGAGGTGGAGACAAGAAGCAGTGAGGTGGAGACAAGAAGCAGTGAGGTGGAGACAAGAAGCAGTGAGGTGGAGACAAGAAGCAGTGAGGTGGAGACAAGAAGCAGTGAGGTGGAGACAAGAAGCAGTGAGGTGGAGACTCAGGCTGGGGCTCAGGCTGAGCAGGGACAGTGAGGTGGAGACTCAGGCTGGGGCTCAGGCTGAGCAGGGACAGTGAGGTGGAGACTCAGGCTGGGGCTCAGGCTGAGCAGGGACAGTGAGGTGGAGACTCAGGCTGGGGCTCAGGCTGAGCAGGGACAGTGAGGTGGAGACAGAGGCTGGGGCTCAGGCTGAGCAGGGAGTGGGACAGTGAGGTGGAGACAGAGGCTGGGGCTCAGGCTGAGCAGGGAGTGGGACAGTGAGGTGGAGACTCAGGCCGGGGCTCAGGCTGAGCAGGGAGTGGGACAGTGAGGTGGAGACTCAGGCTGGGGCTCAGGCTGAGCAGGGAGTGGGACAGTGAGGTGGAGACTCAGGCTGGGGCTCAGGCTGAGCAGGGACAGTGAGGTGGAGACTCAGGCTGGGGCTCAGGCTGAGCAGGGAGTGGGACAGTGAGGTGGAGACTCGGGCTGGGGCTCAGGCTGAGCAGGGACAGTGAGGTGGAGACTCAGGCTGGGGCTCAGGCTGAGCAGGGAGTGGGACAGTGAGGTGGAGACTCAGGCTGGGGCTCATTTTCATTCTATCAATCACAGCGCAGATTGATTGATTGAATGAACATTTTATTAACAGATTGCAGAATGGGTACAATACAGTACGGCTCAATACACACAATTGTTAAGGGGATGCAGACCAGAGAAATACTTTCGTCTTGTTTACATCAGGGTCCCCCATTTTCAATTCATAATGAATTGTATGTAAGGGTGCAACTATAGCACCGTGCAATCCATTCTTTGTGGATCTAGCCCTAATTGTATTTTAACTCCTCAGATCACCTGTATGAACCTAGGTGTGTATTTTGTTTGACACTGTTTGAAACTGGTAGGATTATAGCAGCACCACCCAATTTGGGGCCTGCGGGCCAAGTTTGGCCAATGCTTGTGAGACAAAATAACATAGCAGTGCTGGTCACATCTAACAACAAGAGGAGGCTAGAGGACCTTATTGTGCAGTTATCAGTGATGGGTGTAGCAGTCAGATGAACGTGAGAAATGAACCCTGCATCATTAAAAAAGGAGGAATAAAACGGGGGCTAAATGTGTCGATACTAGGCCTACGGGTAAATTATATGACCGCTTGTGAGCAAGTGCTGTCCTGAATTGTCAAGAAAAACTAGAGTGTGTAGTTACAAAGTATAATTATTTATTTTCATGTTTTATTCATTGAGGTCTTATCCTTACCCTTAGGGCACAAGTATTTTGTCATAATATAAAGCATGTGTGTTGCATATGCACACGTCAGTGCGTGTGCGCACCATCGCTCATGCACGTGCACGTGGCATACGTGTCTGTGTGCGTGCGTTAGGATGAGTGTATCCCTTGCCAATCAAGCGCCTGTGCAGCTTAGCTTTCTCTCTCTCTCTCTCTCTCTCTCTCTCTCTCTCTCTCTCTCTCTCTCTCTCTCTCTCTCTCTCTCTCTCTCTCTCTCTCTCTCTCTCTCTCATCCATTAAGGACACCCCCCAGCACTAGCTGACTTAATGACATTTGATTTACAAGCCATCAGCTCATTTTTCACTAGATTTAACCTTGATTTGGAACCTCTCTGAAGTTTGTATTAATATCACTCATGTGTCACCAACGTCATTAAAAAAGAAGTGCTGGAATAATGACTGACACTCAGTAAGGAGTAGCAGGTTTCCATTTCGGTGCTCGAAGATGAGCAGACATGCTCTCTCTCTCTCTCTCTCTCTCTCTCTCTCTCTCTCTCTCTCTCTCTCTCTCTCTCTCTCTCTCTCTCTCTCTCTCTCTCTCTCTCTCTCTCTCGCACACAGTGGAGCTTTTCAAAATGTCCGCCTCTGAGACGATACGCGCCACTCACTCGCTTAGCTGCAAGTCCGTTGACACGGAGGAGAAGACGGATGCCTTTTGCCGAAAGGGAGGATGCAGGAGATTAAAGTCTGAGAGTAAAATAAAATAAAGAAAAGTTTAATTCTTAACTCATTGAGCGCCAACCACGAGATATCTAGTTTCTGAGAGCCAACGCTTGAGCGCCAAAAACGAGATATCTTGTTTTTAGTTCCTTTTTCCTTGTTTTCTATTTTCTTATTCTAAAAATTCTCGCCTTTGTGAGTGTGCCTGGGACCTGCAATGACGATTGAATCCTGACAGGTGGCAGTATCGCCACCTTATGAACAACATGGGCTGAGAGCAACCAAATCACTAGGGATCACTATACTAGGGCACTCTCAGCAGTGGCATGGCAGCATTGATGAAGAAGACAATGCGGATTATATGGATGATGATTATAGATGATAAGGTGCGTTTCCACCACTATGTTGGACTCAGCACTTCTGGTAAATCATAAAAATACTATAGTCAAACCGGCCGATGAGGAAACCTATTCGGCTCTGTGGCATAGTCTGGCCCGAGCAGACTATAGAAGAAGAAGACAATGGATGAGGGCCACCTAACGTTGTATGTATTGATCCTGTTCTGATTCAAGACCCTTGGAGCGAGAGTGGAGTACCTTCTGACAAAGGTAACGTCTATTTTACGTCTATTTAACCGAGCCCCATCATTAAACATGCCTTTGTAATGATCGCAGTGTTGGAAACATGGTCGTGTTTACCTTTGACCTGGTAGAAAAGGGTAACCACTGCGCTCAGACAGGTGCGTAGTCCAATATTAATTATGCAAAAAAGGGAGGTAGGGACCGCACTCTGAATATCGTTGTTTTTTAAAGGACACAAAACGTTTTCAGCCATCCGGCCACTGATGAAGGCCGGATGGCTGAAAACGTTTTGTGTCCTTTGAAAATAAAAAACAACGATATTCAGAGTGCGGTCCCTACCTCCCTTTTTTTACCTTTGACCTGGCAATAATATAGGTTTCAGGCGAGCAGCAGCGAGATTTGCGGATACGCCTCACAAAACACAATCTAGAAAACCAGCCTGGATTATTGTGAAACGGGGTGATTTCTTTGCGTGGTATAGCGCACAAACTAAGGTATGTAGAAATACAGTTTTGTCCCTGTTGGAGTATAAATAGTGCCTGTCAAATGAGCCATACTATTTTCTCCATACAGTAGCTATAATATAGAATATACGATGGGTCTGCAAAAATCATGAAAATAGTCAATAATGCTGGCCTCAGGGAGTAAAGTTGGAAAAACAGCATGGCAGTCAATGAGTTAAGAGCGGGCGGTGCGTTAACAAATAAACAATCACCCTTTTTCATGTCAAGTACCTGTTGTGGTTTTCAATGGTCAACAGTACCCTGGCAGAACAATGAAATAGCGGCCATGCCTTAAAATTAGGGCATTGGGATCACTATTGGGTAATAAGAAAACATTTTCAAGAATTATTCCATGAACAGACTTAAGGCAGCTCAATATGTAAGGGATAATGTATAGCTACGAGGTCATTGTCGCAAAATAATTGACCGACACAGAGTTTAGAATACCGAGGCGCCTTGCCGAGGTGTTCTAAACGTCAGTGAAGGTCAATTATTTTGCGACAATGACAGAGTATAGCTATACATTATCACGCTTATTACATGGCTAACTTACTAACAATATACCTAGTTTATTTTACACCATCGACAAGACAAGATCAAATGCAGAAGCAGTTGTTCTGTGTCTCTGTCAGCCCAAATAAAGTGATTATTATTATCGCCGGCAGCCGGCATGTGTGTCTGATTGCACTGATGCAGTGTGTGTCAGTGGGCTTGATTGCTCCAGCTGCGAAAAGCAATAATCACTGGTGATTATAGCGCGTTGCCCATGGCAGCGGTCAGTTATCGAAAAAGAATTCACCGCTGTCAGGGGCTATTGACCAATCACAATCAAGCATTTCGGCGATTGTGAAAACACCATGTAATAAGACAAGATATATCATGAGACGAGAGAAAAAGCAGCAGACTTGCTTTACATCAGTATTTTACTTCATTCCTGACCTGGATTCCCGGTTATTCCAGGTTATGTGCTGGAATAATAAAACAAACATGGAGGAGCATGACACAGAACAACCGCAGCACTCAGAACACAACAGCTAGCCTTTTCAAGCAAATGCACAGAGCATTATCTGCACCTGCATTGTGTTTTTATTGAATAAAAATGCATCAGTTTGCTTTCGTGGACCATTGCAGAAGGACCCAATATTTAGCCTTCAGTTTACATTTACATTTAGTCATTTAGCTGACGCTTTTATCCAAAGCGACTTACAAGTTCTGTACGACAAGAAAGCAAGAATGGTACAACTCTATCAGCTGAGTAACAATGTTTATCAAAGTGTTGCGTGTTACAGTGTAGGTTAGTTTTAGGACAAGTGCATGACAGTAAGGTTAGTCACGGTTAGATATATATATATATATTTTTTTTTTTTTTTATCATTTCAGATAATGGTTGAAGAAGTGAGTCTTTAGTCGACGGCGAAAGATTGGACGGGATTCGGCTGTCCTAACTGGGGTGGGTAGTTCATTCCACCATTGTGGGGCAAGGACTGAGAATAGGCGGCTTCTCTTTGATGACCCTCCGGGAGCTTGGATAGGAGTAGGTCTGAGGCGGCCAGAAGATGCAGAGCGTAGGGGTCTTGAGGGTGTGTAGTTAGAGACCATTGACCGGAGGTAGGCGGGAGCGGTTCCCTTTGCCGCACGGTATGCTAGGTCGAGGGCCTTGAAGCGGATACGTGCAGCAACGGGGAGCCAGTGCAGGTCCCTAAGAAGTGGGGTGACATGGGCCGACTTCGGTAGGTTTGAGATCAGGCGGGCCGCTAGGCCAGCTAGCAGTGCGTTGCAGTAGTCGAGGCGGGAGATGACTGTTGATTGGACGAGGAGTTGGGTGGCTTCTTTTGTCAGGAAGGGGCGTATCCTTCTGACGTTGCTCAGGAGGAATCTGCAGGTTCTGGTTGTCGCTGCGATGTGAGCAGAGAAGTTCAACTGGTCGTCGAGGACAACACCAAGGTTCTTGGCGGTCTGGGACGCGGTCACAGCTGCATTCTCGACTGTGATGGAGAGGTCGGTCAGGGGGGGGGGGGATTTGGCCGGCAGGTGGAGCAATTCTGTTTTGCTTAGGTTCAGTTTGAGGTGGTTGGTCGTCATCCAGGCGGAGATGTCGGACAGACAGGCCGAGATCCGCTCAGAGACGTGGATATCTGAGGGAGGGAAGGAGAGGAAGAGTTGAGTATCATCGGCATAACAATGATATGAGAAGCCATGAGACGTGATAATGTTACCCAGTGATTTAGTGTAGAGGGAGAAGAGAAGGGGTCCTAGGACCGAGCCCTGGGGGACACCCATCCGCAGGGGGGAGGACATGGTAGCATGCAGTTTGCGAAGATTCTTGGCAGAGGCCTCGATCCTATGGTGAAAGAAAGAAGCTTTGGCATTAGTAATGGTTTTGGAAAATGTTAACAAGAGGTTGTGATATGTGTCGATGTCAGCAGTGAGGCGTGACTTTCTATACTTCCTCTCAGCCGCTCTCAGGACCTGTCTTTGTTCTCTCACTGCATCCGTCAGCCATGGACTGGGTGGGGAACCGCGGGCAGGTTTCTCAACGAGGGGACAGAGCTTGTCGAAGGAGGTTGCAAGGGCTGAGAGGAGGGTGGAGGTTGCCATCTCTGTGGGGAGAGCAGAGAAGGTGTCACTCAAAGGTAGAGCGGATATTATGTCAGAGGAGAGGGTGGAGGGGGATAGGGAGGGCAGGTTGCGTCTGAGTGAGACGGTTTGAGTTGGGGTGAAGACCTTTCGGTTAAGCATGAGAGTTAGTGAGAAGGATATGAAGGAATGGTCAGATACATCTAGGGGAGTTACCGTGGTGTTAATGATGCTGGAGTTACGGGAAAATATGAGATCCAAGGAGTTGCCTGCTTTGTGGGTGGGAGGCATGGCAGTGGGAGTCCGGTCAAATTGTTGTAGCAGGGAGACCACTGGGACCGACTGAGATGAGTCAGGCAGGTTGAAGTCGCCCAATAGAAGGAGAGGGGTACCATCTTCCGGTAAGGAGCTTAGAAGCATGTCCAGCTCATCTGTGAAGTGATCGAGGGGACCTGGAGGGCGGTAGAGTGTAACAATGGTGAGATTGAAAGGATTAGAGACAGATACTGCGTGATATTCGAGGGAGGAGATTGACAGTTCTGGGTTTGTAACCCATGAAGGAGATGTCATGAGGCCAGTGCCTCCACCCCGTCTGGAGGGTTGAGGTGTGTGAGTGAAGTTATAGTTTGTAGATAATGCTGCAGGTGTTGATGAGTTATTGGGGGTTATCCAGGTCTCAGTTAGAGCCAGGAGCTGCAGATTTTGACTATGGGCGTAGGCAGTAATGAAGTCAGCTTTCTTGACTGCTGATTGACAATTCCATAAGCCTCCCCGTACTGTGACAGGTGTATTAGTGGCTGTAGGAGGGTAGGAGAGATTAGCCGGGTTGCTAGCAAACTGGCGTGGATGGGTTGAATCTGTTCTGGAGCAGCAGATTGTGGATATATGTATGAGGCACATTGTGGTGTCAAGAGTGGCAGGGAGAAGGTTGTAGGGAGGAAGCGAGATAGTAGGGAAATAGCAGAGTGGGAGGGAAATATAGGGAAATATAGGATTATGGTGTACTTAGCACTGGGTGGATCGGTGGATCCCTCCGCGGATAACTCCAGGAAAACTCCTCCTTTTTGTCCCTCTTCGTTTCTCGACGCTTCGCTGACGCTAAGCCAGCAAGTCTTTAAATCACTATCACTAATTACTGATGAGTGACACCTGCAGCAAAAGGCCACATGCACAAAGGCCACACCTCCAGTTTCTGTCAGCTGGGTAAAACTAATTAAATTAAACAAGTTGTATCTTATCCGTTTTCACTCATCTCAAGCCGTGGTATCATTAGGTTGCATCCAATTTGACTTTATCAAGTGGATTATTGCTAATTCATCATACCTACTCTGAAACTCGTGAAAAGATGGCGCCGCTACGTCCGGCTGCCTGTCTGTGCGCTCCGTCGAGACTGTGCATACTTTTGTTAATATTTATAGTTTTAAGAGTTTTGTCTGTACCAACAGTAGGTGCAATTAATGTGTATGACCGTCAGTCACTAATAGACATTGGATTACGGGAAACTTACCGACTGGATTACTCTCTGGATCAGCTCTCTGAACCGCAACAATGGCCCGTTGAGATCTTGAGGACATCAGGACCGGATCTCGCCCCCAGGGACAAAGGACCCAGACGGCGAGGAAAGAGAGCTGGAGTCCGTAACAGGCTGAGAACCAGGCGGCACAGGACACCACTACCCAGTATATTGCTAGCCAATGTACAATCAATAGACAATAAACTAGACGACATCCGAGCAAGGATTCAATTCCAGAGAGACGTTAGGGACTGTAACGTTCTCTGCTTCATCGAGACGTGGCTGGCGCCAGAAGTCCCAGACCACGCCATCCTACCGGCCGATCATTTCTTCATTCACCGCAAGGATAGAACAGCAGAATCCGGTAAACAACGTGGAGGAGGTATTGCCTTCATGTTGAACAAAAATTGGACTGACCCAACTAACGTGAAGGAACTATCCAACCACTGCTCCCCAGAACTGGAATATATAACCATCAAGTGTCGTCCTTTCTTCCTCCCGAGGGAGTTAACGGCGATCGTCCTGGTCGGAGTGTATATGCCACCGCAAGCTGAAGCCAGCAACAAGGTTGCGCTCTCCAGACTACACGACGAGGTAAATAGAATCCAAGAGGCGAATGTTAACGCCGCCATTTTAGTTCTGGGAGATTTCAATAGCGCCAATCTGAGAAAGGTATTGCCCGACTTCTATCAGCATGTGACTTGCAACACCAGAGGCGGTAACATCCTAGATCACTGTTACACGCAATTTAAAGGTGGCTACAAGGCTCATTCTGATAGTGGCTTCGGTAAGTCAGATCACGCATCAATTTTTCTTACACCGAAGTACAGACAGAAAATTAAAAGTACTCCCGTAGTCTCGCGAGAGGTGCAGAAATGGGATGTGACGTCAGAGGATACGATCCGGTCAGTGTTTCACAACACAGACTGGAATGTGTTCCGCGACACAGATAACATTAAAGCCTACACGGAGACAGTGCTGGACTATGTTTGTACTAGGGTGAAAGAAACAATCCCCACTACCAAAATGAAAGTTTACCCAAATCAAAAACCCTGGGTAGACAAATCCGTCCGTGAAGCTCTGAGAGAGCGCACCAAAGCATACAACGACGGCCTAGAGGCAGGCAACATGAATGACCACAAGGTGGCGCGATACAACGTAAGGAGGACTGTGTCAGAGGCCAAACGACGCTACAGGGATAAAATTGAACTCCAGTTTGAACAAGCTGACTCTAGAGCTATGTGGCAGGGGCTCAAAACGATGACAGACTACAAAGGCGCCTCCCTCAAACTGAACAGTGACATCTCCTTAGCAAATGACCTCAATACCTTCTATGCGAGGTTTGATGCTGGTAATAACAACACCAGCTCACAAGCCTCGGCAATGGGGGGGGGGGGGTCGGCTGCTGATGGAGGCGCAGTGTTCAGGGTAACAGAGCATGAGGTGAGGCGGACCTTTAAAAAAGTGAATATCAGGAAGGCAGCAGGTCCAGACGGCATCCCCGGCCGCGTCCTAAAAGTCTGTGCCGACCAACTGGCCCCAGTATTCACTGACATATTTAACCTGTCCTTAGAACAGGCTGTCATCCCCACCTGCCTGAAGAAGTCCACTATTATCCCTGTACCCAAAAAATCCAAGCCTGCTTGCCTCAACGACTACCGCCCTGTAGCTCTCACCTCCATAGCCATGAAGTGCTTCGAGAAGCTAGTAAAGGGCTACATCTGCTCCTCCCTCCCCATCAACATGGACCCCCTGCAATTTGCATACCGCCCCAACAGGTCCACGGAGGACGCCATATCCCATGTGCTGCACACAGCAGCATCACACCTGGACAAGAGGCAGGGGAACTATGTGAGAATGCTATTCATCGACTACAGCTCGGCATTCAATACCATAGTCCCCTCCATACTCATAGCCAAGCTCAGGGACCTGGGCTTGGGCTATGACCTCTGCCAGTGGGTCTTGGACTTCCTGACTGGCAGACCCCAGGTGGTGAGAGCAGGCAACTGCACCTCCTCATCCATCACCCTCAACATAGGGGCCCCCCAGGGCTGTGTTCTGAGTCCCCTCCTCTACTCCCTGTACACACACGACTGTGTGGCTCAGCGGAGTAGCAATACAATCGTCAAATTTGCTGACGACACAGTGGTGGTGGGCCTGATCTCTGCCAACGACGAGAGGGCCTACCTGGAAGAGGTCAAGGTCCTGGCGGGATGGTGCCAGGAAAACAGCCTCTCCCTGAACGTCAGCAAAACAAAGGAGATGATTGTGGACTTCAGGAGGTCGGGGGTCAAGGACTACAGCCCCCTCAGCATCGACGGGGCACCGGTTGAGAGAGTCAACAGCTTTAAGTACCTCGGAGCCTACATATCCGAGGACTTGACATGGACCACACACATTAACAGTGTTGTGAAGAAGGCACGACAACGCCTCTACTTCCTCAGGCGCCTAAGGAAGTTCCAAGTCAGCCAGAAGATCCTTAAGAACTTCTACTCATGTACAATAGAGAGCATCTTGACCGGCAACATCACCTCCTGGTTTGGGAATAGCACTGCACAAGACCAAAGCAGACTACAAAGAGTGACACGTTCAGCCGAACGCACAATTGGAGGGGGGCTCCCCACCCTCCAGAACATTTACTACAAGCGTTGCAAGGGCAAGGCTAAGAGAATCATTAAAGACTCCAGTCACCCGAACAACTGCCTCTTTGAACTGCTGCCGTCAGGCAAGCGATACAGGAGTCTCAAGGCGAGCACAGAAAGACTCAGAAGAAGCTTCTATCCCCAGGCCATCAGGCTGCTAAACGAACAATGAATGAACACTACACAACAACAACCACCAAACGCACATAGCACACACATCCACACGCACACACTCACTTTAAACAAACACACTGTAGCACCCACTCCACACACTTATAGCACACACCCACTTTAAACAAACACACTGTAGCACCCACTCCCCACACTTTATATTTATGGATGAAGGATTGCACTACAACTCGTACACCTTACTGTAAATTGTACCTAAAATTGTACCTCATCCCATTTCTGCTTTGCACTAGATAGTACTGTACATTAGTACACTGCATAGTATTGTGTATTGTATATTATATGGTAACTCAGAACATTGTACATATGTCTATACCGAACACTGTGACCTCATTTTCTTCTTCTAAATTCATGCTATATTATGTTATTATGTTATTTGATACTATCTTGTCTAGCACAGTCTCTGGAGCGTAACAGTAAGAAGCATTTTGTATGAAAGTATTCTGTACTTCTGTATGACAACTATTAAAGAACTTGAAATCAAATCTGTGGAAATGATGAGTAAGATAAGTGAAAGATGCTGTAAAAAGAGATGCTGAGGTGAGAGATGTTTTCTGTGTGTGTGTTTGTGTGTGTGTGTGTGTTTGTGTGCACGCCATGAATTTGTATTTAGTTCACACTCAGGATTATCAAAAAGTAGTCATTAACCTGTTAAGCCTTAAGGTTTTCTTTATCATAAATCGATCAATAGAGACCGTATTAGATCCCCAATTATCATATCATGGGGTATCATTGGAAAGCCACACTCATTGGCTACAACCCTCTGTAAAGATGTTCGAGATCGCCAAATGATTGACGGAGCTAGAGCCCCGGGAGTTGGGGGTGGTAATGTGTACTTTTGCATACTTTGGGGCATGCCTCACATATCGGCATGTAACTCGAGAACCGCTGAACGGATTGTGTCTCCTGAAAGGGCAATCGACAGGCAACAAATAGGGCTTTAAATCTATCTATATATTGTATTAAAAGAAATGCACACCGAGCCACTAGAGGTCGGCAAAGAATCGTCCACATGTGGGCCCTTGGATGTTAAGAGGTCAATGTTTTTAAATATATTTTTTGTAGCCAAGAGTAAAGACCATAACCCTATCAAAAACAGTAGTCAAAGTGTATATTTTCATTTTTACCGATGTTTTATACGATTTATCGTAAAGACAAATGTATCGGAAAATGCTAATTATCGTAAAAACGCAAGAAATTACTAAATCCAGATTCAACCCTGCCATTGGAAAGAGGAGCATTTTCCCTATCCATAGATCTATGATTTGGCCATAATAAGGTCAAGTTCAAGGTCAAATATGAATTTATAATTAAAGTTGATTATCATTAATTACTGTATCTACAAATCCTTCTGTTTAATCATCTTCCCGCGGTTAATTTGCTTAGGTTTTTTGTACACATTATCTCAATAAGGTGGTGAATGAGCTCAGTGAGCATTTTCTCCTACCTGTATCAATTTCTGATCATCATCATCAAAATCATAAATCATAATTAATCATAATTAATTTATTCATTACAATTGAATAATTACTAGTAACAGACACAATATTTCTGACACTGGAAATACATACCCCCAGGTCCCTAGATGTTCCAAGAACATGCAAATTGACCTTGCAGAAGTGGAGCAATCCTCCATTTACTTAGGCATGTACCTTTAGGCGAAAACGGTCTACCGATTAACAGGTTAAGCATGTGGTTATTTTGTAGACAAATGTTTTATTTAATTGACAGAAAACTGACTATTGTGATATATATATCGTTATTGTGATATGAAATGTCTCATATTGTGATGTGTAATCTGTCCTATTAGCAACAGTGCTGGAAGAAAGGAAGAGAGCTATCTGCTCCAACCTCACTCTCTCTATGTGTGTCCTGTTAACTTCTTTGCACATTCCTGTACTAAATACATGAGTACAAGAAGGATGCAGTGTCAGTGTTACCACTTCTGACCCCACATTGACCCTCGCATTAGGCCTGTTTGATAAGATCTTGTCGCAGAACGAAACTGGCTGTAGTATATCAGCTATAGCTTTGCTTTCACGTCACAGTGCCACAGAGATGCAAAAAGCATGCATTATGATGTTCGGTTCGCAAAACACCATTTGAGTCGTTCTTTCACAACGTGCGATCATGTTATGTCATATATACTGCCAACTCATGGCTCCCGATTAATACTACAATGAGGTGAATGAACCATTTACATTTACATTTTGTCATTTAGCCGACACTTTTATCCAAAGCGACTTACAAGCAGTGATGTACCTGAACGCGTTCAATGAACGATCGTTCGTCAACGCGCTCGTATTTTGGGCGAACGTGAAATGAACGTAATTGAGAACGCGTTCATTCTCAGCGCTGTATAACGGCGTTCAAAAGTGCGTTCATTCTCAGCACTATATTATAACGACGTTCAAAAGTGTGCCAGATTTCATATGCCTTTCAGCCGAAAACCCAGTTAAAACACACCGTAAACAGGCTTTAAAATAATGCGGAAAACCACACAATCTGGCAACCGCTCTGGGCGGAGCTTTGGGGAGTCTGGTAGTAGAGCAGCAGCACTCGCGCTTTCAGAAGGCGCTGCACTCACTCAGAGTCAGACTCTACGACGTCGGTGTATGAGCATTTAAAAGAGTTTTAGTTAAAGTCAGTAAATGTTTTGCACTTTGAATATTGAACTTTGAGGTACAACCTTAGTTTCATACCTCAGCCTGGTTCCTACCTCGTGTTGTGTTAGTACAGAGTATATGTTATATGTTTGCACAATGACTACTTTTGTAATACTTTAAGTATATTTAGATTATTATACTTAATAAAGACCATTCAAGCAGCAGGTTTTTCCTCATGTTTTTGAAAATATACTGTAGAGATGAAAGCTGCAGCTGCTACTAGTGTGGACTGAATGGGCGGCAGCAAAGCGTTATGGAAATGCCAGTATTCTGTGGTTCTATTATGGGTTGTGGCAATACATTTGAAAAATAATAGCTTGCTGCAACGTATTGAAAAAAGAACTATAAATTAGTTCATTTTTGAAACCATGAACTTTAGTTAAAAAAAATTATTTTGAACTATGAACTGAACTAGTTCATTTTAAAATTTGTGAACTGTGAACTGAACTAGTTCATGTAGAAAGTGAACTTTCCCAACACTGCTTACAAGTTATGTACAACAGGTCAGCAGGAAGAGTAACAATGTTTGTCAAACAGTGTTGAAATGTGGGTGCTACAGTCTTGAGTGCATAGTAGTAAAGACATAGTAGGTAGTAATATATGTAGGCAAGGAAGATTATTTAGTGGCATGATAGTAAAATACAGTATGAAGGTCCCCATCACTCTTTCCACTAAGTGGCATCACTCATCAGCATTCCAAACCTCCATTTTATCTATAATGAGAAAGAAACAGTGTTGTCCTCTGGGTAGAAAACAGGTGGCTGTGCTGTGTAGATAGGAACTGCCTCCTCTTTGCTTTAATCTCTTTGCACAGCACCCATTGGCAGACATTTTGCGGTGGCCATGTTGTGTTAAGTATTTACTTTCATTCAAATGGTGTCCTCTCAAGCGCACAGGCATCATTTTATATAGGGACACTAAGGACATGTCCCTATCAATGCCACGGAACATAAATGGTCCCTTCCACAAATTGCAAAGTGAAAACTGAAGTTTTAGTATAATTCACAACATCATGCAAAACAGAGCCCTTTTATATGTGTGCACAAGTGTAGGTTGACAGCTGAGAACTAGCAAGCATGCTATCCTATTATCCAATCAACAACCTGGACTTTCCTCCCTCCCTTACCTCTGTCCCAGTGAGTGTCTCACAAGATGTATCCTATACTGTAGCCTATGGGTTATTTAGCATGAGTGGAATTTGACCATTAAGTCATCCTGCTTCTTTTATCTGTTTTTATTCTTGCCTGATCATCTCATAAGCAGAAACAAACATGTTGTAAATTTCACATCCTAATGTGTCAGTGACACATTGTCATTGTCATAGGCACATTGTGTTTGCATCAAGTGCACATGTAGGCCAAATGCATCAGTTCAGGAGGTTAATTAAAGAATCAGATCAGGATCATTTGATGCTCGTTGTAGCAAAACAACAACATCATCAGTATTTCATGCTCAAATTGGTGGCAACTTTTTTTTTGGCTTGCATACTTTGTGCGCTCGCATATGAAGTGTCCCTACCAAGGCTCAAAACAAACCTATGCCCCTGGTCAAGTGGACTCAGTACACATGCTTCTCACTGGGCAGGGGGGTTAGCTGAAAATCTATTCAAAATGTAATAGTGAGTCAGCTGTTTTGTGTGTTTTGAGTGTTTCATGTGTCCGAGCTCTCTGAAAACATTCAACTTCTTTTCGGACCCAGACTATTAGGGTGCTTTCACACCTGCCTTGTTCAGTCCGGTTGAATAGAACCCTAGAGTGTTTACCCCCCAGTGGGGAGGTTTGTTTGGGCTGGCGTGAACACAGTCATCGAACCCTGGAATCAAACTCAGGTCTGAACCAAACAACCGCACCATGGTCAGCCCGTTTGAGGTGGTCTAGGCCTGCATGGCCCGGAACGAAGGTAGGGAAAGACCCGAAGCATTGCACATTAATTAAGCTGATGGGCAACGTTTTGTTTACATTTCCTGTATATTTCCAAATGTGCGATTTTTCATTGTCATATGGTTGTTTTTTCCGCAACTGGTATTGATCAAAATAGCCAAATAATGTTGGGATGCTAAATAAATACCTTGCATGCATAATACCTGGACAGTGGCGCATAATTAATTACTGACAGTGAATTGGAAAACAAATAGTATTTTGTAACATTTGTGCAACAAGTCGAGGTGGAGATCACATGACTGTTATTAAACACAGAGCAATATATCATATCTGCCAACCTGTTCTTCTGCTGCGCTCCCTGTTGTTCATTTATCTTTTTTACCAAAAAAGTTAATGAGGGCTTTGTATGGGGGGGGGGGGGGGTATGTGTTGCCAGATTACTGTAGATTGAGTAATGTTACCACTTCATACACTACGGTTAACTATTCCTGCACAACCTGGCGACCTAGAGTAAACTCCTTAGTACCTGTGCGCACTGCGCAGTCAGACGAAAAGGACAAAACGACCAACATGAAAGGATATATCCCTGCAGGTTTGAAGCCCCAGAACATCTAACTTTTTCACTGCATCATGGCGTGTCCTTATGGCCAGTATGGGATTGAAAATGATGTCCAGTAAAAGGCTGACTTGCGTGATCACGTGGCTTCGTTCAGAAAGTTTGGCTCGTTTGTCAATTGGCAAATAAGCGGGGGACCGCTTCAAATGAACGTTGAAAGCGCATCGTAAAAGAGAACAGCTAACTGCTCACAAGGCCCCCTGCTGAGCCGCCGCCAGGGAGCAGTGAGTCTCTAGTCAAACAGAGGAGGACAACAAGGCTCTTATGAAGCCATGGCTCTCAGACTGACAGCTATTGACTGGAAAATAGGTCTAAAATGGGAAACTGGAGAGACAGAGCTGAGAGAGAGAGGCTGACATCATGAGCTCAGTAAGACAGACAGCAGGCATAATCCCAGTGAAGCCACTGTCTATTTTGACGCCAGTATTATGTGAGCAATGGGCGTCCATTTAGACATCAAATAGCCTGGCTGCTTCTCCCTGTCCAATGTACTATGTTCGTGCCTGGCGTACATCAAGACATTCATTCATTTTTTATATTCCGTTTCATGCTTCCATTCAATTATGGTTGGCGGTAGAGGCGCAGCCAGTTATGAGTGCCAGAGTCAGGTATCAGCCCGGTACCAGGCTAAGATACTCTGTATCGATTAATATTGCAGATGCCAAGTAATTGAATAGTAGCACAATGATATAATTAAAGGAGTATATCTAATGTCTTTAGAATCTTTTTTATAAATAAAACATAGAATAAAACGTAGAAGGAATACCCCCCCCCCCCCACATACACACACACACACACTTTCCTACAGAATAAAGTAGCAAAAATTTTCAATATCAACTCATATCTGTACTTTGTACTGAACGTATATTTGTATAGTCTGTTAAAATAATATTTCTAGCCATATGTACTTTTATGTGTGAGTATACTTGCAATGTGAAACAGAAAGACAATAAAGATGTATACCAAACTCAAGTTTTATTTTGGTAAACATATTAACCTCTTAAGCCCTAGCCATATTTTCAGAAAATTTGCCTAAAAGTACATAACCAAGTAAATGGAAGGTTGCTCCACTTCTACAAGGGCTATTTGCATGTTCTTGGTATCTAGGGACATCTATGGACCTCAGGGAATGTATTACCACCAGTGTCAGAAATATTGTGTCTGTAACTATGCTTGAATAAATTGTAATGAACCAAAGGAGAATATCAATTATTATTATACAAATAAATTCCATCTTTGATGGTCAATAACATTATGCTAACATTGACCAGACGTCAAGAGCACCCTCTTGAGATCAAGTGTACTAAAGATCTAAGCAAATGAACAAAGGGCAGATGAATTACAGGTTTTTTTGTAGATACAATACTGAATTTTGCCATCCGGACACATGCAATTTGAAATATGAATATAGCATATAGAATATCAGCCCTATAAATGACTTTATTATGGCCAAGTCATACATCTATGGATCGGGTCAAATCTCCTCTTTCCAATGGCAGAGTTAAATCTGGATTTAGTACTACCAGGCGCCCATTACAGGGCAGCAAAGACTGTGAATGAAATCTACTGTAATAAGTACAGTTACTTTTGTATAATGTCCATAGCTCCGCCATTTTTTACCGGATTGCGACACGTTTTTTTCTAGATGTTCACAGAAAGGTAAAGAAACAATATACCTTGTATTTTATGGCAATACCATTGAGGTTTGTTCGACCCGTGAGATATAAACAGGAAAATCACGTCAATGGTCCTCAATCTCGAATGGACATACGTAAAACTAGGAATTCCTGGTAAATTGTATTGTATGTTACTATTGTACTTACATTTGCACTCTGATTGGATGCCAAACTTATTTTGGTTGTATTGTACTTGATGACAATACATTTGAACCTAATCTAATCTCATTTTGGGGGAGATTATATAAACGATTATTATTATCATTTGGAGTTGCAAATCGCTGTCACGCCATGGGGTGCTCGTGTGTGTGTACAGGATACAGTATCAGCTGCTGCATCATTAATGAACTATAGATTTATATGGAATTCATTAATCTATTCTTAGTCTATTCCACTATATTGCGCAATTGGGTTATTAAGATGCAGCAGGTGAGGCAGGCAGCTTAGTGAAGATACTGTACAGTACTGTACATACAGAGTGTGCACCTGTGCATTGTATGTTACTATTGCACTTTACTATTACATTTGCACTCTGGTTGGATGTTGTATTGTACTTGTGCTGTATATGATGACAATACATTTTAATCTAATTGAATTGTGATCAGTCGCAAATCCACGAAACCTGTTGAATACAAGGATCAACACAGCAGAGATGCAACGGCAGACCCTCTCACTTCTGTTTTGCACACGGCCCTGGCCTTATAAGGAGCTGGCTGGGTGTGTCTGTATGCAAATTCAGGGATACGTGCACGTGCTGAAAGTTTAAGAATCAGTGATGTACTCCATTCAGCATTTTTGCCCACTTACGAAGACCGTTTCATGCATTCAGGAGGATTTCCGTAAATCAGTTGGTACGACATTTTTACCAAGATATTTACCAAGGCTTACTTACTTTACGAACACGTTCGAGAATGAGGACCAATATTTCGAAGAGAAATATGGTTGGACTTCTGGTGTCCCGTGGCTGGGTTGAGCTGGGTAGTGTAGTTTTATGAAATTTAGATGTCCATCGAAAGCCCTGGGTCTCCTCTTTCTTAGGACTACACGACGATTTCATAATTATTACTATTCACTTTAATTTAGTATTTTTAGTTTTGTATTTTTACTTTGGGTGAACCCGGTAAAAAGGGAATTTCCAACTCAGAAATCAGTAGTGGTATACTATACTCCATGTACACTTCTAGTGTGTAGTGTCAGCCACTACCCCTTCCTTGCGCATGATTCAAAGCAACACATGTCTTTCCAACCACATAACCACAGATCCCTAGTGGTTGACTTGTCTCCCTCTGTTTAATATAGGTCAGACATCGCCATGCAATCTACTGCGGCATATAGATTTTTAAAATGTATTTTATTGTAAATAATTATTTATTCATGTGTTATTCTTTTTTATTTGTTTTAACATTTAGGTCACATTTAGTCAAATTAAATCAAATCAAATGTTCTAAAGATTACCATCAATGAATATCACATAAACCACAATAATAATGAAGTAAACATCAATGGCACTATATGATTGTATTATATTAGCAACAATACTGCTGTCTGTTATCTAATAACACAAATAATAGAATACAAACAACCTTGCCATAGACATAATGTTACTTGTGGTTTCACTTTTTGGCTGTAGTTAGTTAGCTTGAACAAGGGGAGGCCCGATTGACAGAGCGGATAAACACGAACAGTCGGGAACTTGGCATATTTTGTTGCTATAGAGACGACAGAAACCTTTGCCAAAGCATAAATGATCAACACAGAGGGACACTTGCCCCAGCATAGCCTTCCCTCCCTCTCTCTCATACACACACAAGCATATTTCAGGCATACATTTGACAATATGCTAGCTCAGTCCCTCTCTCTCTCTCTCTCTCTCTCTCTCTCTCTCTCTCTCTCTCTCTCTCTCTCCTCTCTCTCCTCTCTCTCTCTCTCCTCTCTCTCTCTTTAGCTGACTTTATGCAAAGCGACTTACAGATTGTGAACAATAAGTCACCAAGAGGGGTATGCCTACTACTCGGGCAGTAGTATTGTTTGTTGAAAAGTATTGAGCTTGAGTGTTACACTCTGAGTGCATAGTAGTATTGACATTATTAGCATCAGCACTAGCAACACACACATACACACACACACACACACACACACACACACACACACACACACACACACACACACACTAGAGGGAAGTTAGCTAGGGTGACCAAACGTCCTCTTTTGCCCGGACATGTCCTCTTTTCACGCCCTGTCTGGGCCATCCGGGGGGGGGGGGGGGGGGGGGGGGGGGGGGGGAGGGGGGTTATAAATTCATGAAAATGTCCGGCTTTCACGGACGTTTGCATATACTTAAATTGCACAGAATACTACGGTACTCTGTTGTGTGTGACGTAATCCCTGAGAAGCTTTGTGGGCATCTCTACAGCTACACTCGCACAAACAGAGGACGAGCGGACAGAGCGCACTGCAGCTCACATTCACAATGCCAAAGAATGTACTTTTACAGATGAACTGCAGAAGACATTCCAAATGTACCGACCCGTCGGAACAAATGGGAGGCGGAGTGCAACCGTGTGCAAAGCTTGCACATACACGTGTGTGTCCAATAAAGGTGCAGGCGATCTTAAAGCGCACATGGACATGTGCAAGTTGAGAGTTTGTCTGCAAAGTTGACAGACTTCTTTGTTAAACCCGGGAAAACTGAGGGACAGTGGTGCAGTCGCGGTCACACCCGGTTACACGCCGTGTTACCAGATCACTGAGGCAGAAGTACGCGCGATCGCGCACGGATGTGTACTCGCGTGTACGCGCACACAAAAATGCGCTGTATCCATTCGTTGTGACTAGTACCCGGCCACCGTTTTACATAACAAAAAGCGCAGGTAGACTAAGTGTCTGGGTGTTGGCTATCTGAATGCATCTCCCCCTTCATTCTGTGTGACACAGGCAGTGGAGGTGAATACTAATGTGGCTCGGAATTCGTGATGGGGGTCTACCTGCTTATGATATTGAATCAAGCGTCTGTGCTGCGCGCCAGCTTTCCACGCGCACATTCACACAAATAGAGAGCAAGAAGAGCTTGTATGATAGAAAGATTGCACTTGCGTATATGCGCTTGTGTGTGTGCGTGTGTGTGTGCGTGCGTGTGTGTGTGTATAAATCAGTTCTGTGCGCATGCACGTACCCGCGCGTGCGCGTGCACATGGCGTGGCGCGTTACCAGTTCCCATATTAGGACTGCACCACTGACTGAGGATGCTGTAAAGTAAATGCAGTGGAGGGTGCGTTTGCATTTCATACTGTGAAACATCACAATCTATGGATTGCACAAGTGCCTTGCTAAAAAAGGCATTTCCAGACTCTGACACTGCCAAAAAGTTCAGTAGTGCGCGCACTAAATCCGAAGCCAATGTGTTATAGCGCCCCACTCGACTCGCTTGATGTCGCACATGAAGCACTCAAATCAAATCCAGTACTGTGGTGTTTCTACAGACAGGAGTAACCACGGAGCCATGAAAATATTCCCAATCATAATACAGTACTTTGACTGGAAGAGGGGTGGCATGCAACAAAATTAATCGAGGTTAAATACACCAAATGAGACAGCAGAAACCATTGCACAATATCTCATTGAAACATGGCAAAAGAAATTCTGAAAAATATATTTGTTAACTGGATTTTCTATTTTCTATTATTTCATATTATTTTGTTATTTATTTGTGTCCAGTAAAACTTGAAAAGAGAGCTATTATTTTGTTACAGGTTGATTTTTAAGTTATTATTGTGCCATTGAGATTTGTCAGATAATTCTAGGCATAATCAAGCATGCTGATTGTTGAGTAACTTTGGTTTGGTGTGTCTTTGGTTATAGAGAGATATTGTTGTGTTATATACAGTAAAATAATATAAATAATAATTGTATATCCATAGAGAGAAGGCATACTTTAAATATATTAAAACAATAATGCATCTTTGAGTAAACGTTGAGTATCATCAGGCATGCATTGCTCATGGGACGGGGTTGCACGCGGCACGCCGTGCAACCAGTCTGTGAGCAGAAGCACGCACATGCACGGATGTGCACACGCGTGCACACAGGAATGCGCTGCACTCGACTGATGCGCCAACTCGCTAAGTACTACTTTGCATAACAATATGGCCGGTCATCAGGTGTGTTCAAATACGTTCTCAGAAACATTCACACAAAACTTGTGAATGAAATATGTTACATTCCATTCGTAAAGGCAATTAGGCACTGTCTGTAGTCTGTGCTATGCGAGGGAACATCTATGCGCATGTGCGGGAGCGCGCACACGCGGCGTCATTAAAATATAGTGCAACCAGTCGTCCCATGAGCAACGTATGCCTGAGTATCATTAAGTATCTCGAGGCTGGGGGGGCATGTCCTCTTTTTTGGAAGTCAAAATATGGTCACCTAAAGTTAGCCCTAACTTAATGCTTCACCTATACACACAAAACTGTCTTGCCAGAATAATGTTGTTGTAACTACATATTCTGTAGTACACAGTCCGCATTCACAATGTGACAGTGGGGATGACAGTGACTCAGGAGGTAGAGTGGTCGTCTGATAATTGGAAAGGTATCCTGGTTCGATTCTGGCTCCTCCCAGCATCGTGTTGAAGTGTCCTTGAGCAATACACTTAACCACTAACTGCTCCCGATGAGCAAGTCCGCACTTTGCATGGTTGCCTCCGCCATCGGTGTGTGAATGTCCTAAGTGAATGGGTGAATGTGAGGCATAAGTTGTAAAGAACTTTGGATAAGAGTGCTATGTAAATGCAGTCCATTCATAATGCTAGCCGAATCACGTGTTTATAGCTACGTAATTGTGGCTTGCGGACAGCGTAGATCGGTCCAAGAACGGTTGTAGCCAGACGGCCTACAATACTGGCTCATAGCCTAGGGTGACTAAACGTCCGCTTTTGCCTGGACATGTCCTCTTTTCACGCCCTGACCGGGGCATCCGTTTTTTTTTTTTTTATAAATGCATGAAAATGTCCGGGTTTCATTGTTTTTCAGTTTCAGTTTCAGTTTCACTGCACTCTGCGAACGTCTGACGGCTCAGGCTGCATTTTTCGCCGAACATAAAAATTACCAAATTAAAGCGCTGTTTGTTGCCGTTCAAAGGCCACATCACTCGACAAAATCCGTCCCTCGGTTCTCGAGTTACATGCCGATATGTACGACTTTTTACGCACGCGCATCAGATTATCACCCCGGACTCCCGAGGCTCCAGAAGTCATTCATCCGCGATTGCGAAAATGATTGGTCAGCGTTGTAACTTGTAGCAAACAATGAGTATAGCTTTCCAGTGATATATTTCCTTGTGCGAATCAGGGATATAGGTGAAAATTGACAAGTGAAGACGACGGAAGTGATACAAATTCACACGGTTTACCCGGACAGATTTTTATAGAATTTGGACCTGTACTACATAAGACTTCAGGCTATGGATTTTCAGCCCTATGTTACTCATTAGCACTAAAAGTGATTTGTCTTTATTGTGTAAGAAACTTCAGAATGTTATCTTTCAAAAGAGACCAGGCTTATGCATGTGCTATAAGCATAAAGTATAAATATAAGCTTTGCAAAAAAAGTATCCAGTCCTCAAGTTCAATTAAAAAAAAATTCACTTTTCTGGGCGTATGTTATGTGGTTAAATTTGGGATATTGCAACCACTACAGAAACATTTTAGTACACAAGTTCAAGTTCAACTCAAGTTCAGATTTATGCTACTCTATTTCATGAGCACTAAACGTGATTTTCCTTTTTTGCATTAGTAACTTCAGAAGGTTATCTTTCAAAAGAGACAAGGCTTATGCGTTGTGCTATAAGCATAACGTATAAAGATAAGCTTTGCAAAAAAAGTGTGCAGTCCTCAAGTTCAACAAAAAAAATCCACTTTTCTGAGTGCATGTTAAGAGGTTAAAACAATAAGGCATCTTTGAGTAAACTTTGAGTAGAGATTCAAGATTCAAGAGGTTTATTTATCACATACATACACAAGACATATAGTGAAATGAAGGTGGCCATGCCCGCTTCGATTGTGCAAAGTATCATTAAGTATCTCGAGGCTGGGGCCAGCATGTCCTCTTTTTTTGGAAATCAAATATGGTCACCCTATCATAGCCACGTAACTGTGGCTTGCTTTACGTGGTTTAGGTAGTAATGAGTAAAGGTACAAAGTGCCCTAAAGTGGAAAAATTCTCATGTAAGATAAGATAAGAAAATATATTCCTTCATTGATCCCCTTGGTGAAATTCAGGGCGAAATGTAAAGTGCAAGTGCCTCGGAATTATACTTAAGTACAGTATTTGAGTACAAATACTTAACTTCCCAGTGCAACAACAGAGAGAGAGAGACAAAATAGTCACTTTCCACTAACATTACCGGTGTCTGTCACTGAAAAAAACATGACCGAAAGCAGAATCAGAGAGCCGGTAATTAGCTAATTATAATCAATAGTCAACAGCCCACTTTGCATTATTCCTCTCTGTCTATCTCGTTCTCTTTGTTGTTATTTCTAATGAAAGTGTGCCGTCTGTGGGGAGTATCGTGATTTTTATTTCTTCAATAACATTATGAGGCATTTCTTCAGGAAGGTCACAGGAGGGATGGTGAGGGGGGGGGGGGGGGGCGGGTTAGGGGGCTGACAGTTCATCGATGATAGCAGCACATTAGTATCGACACCAAGAAGTCACAGGGAGAAGAACACCTTATCTCTGCAGAGCTAGAGAGGCCGGGAAGAGATAGGAAGGAGAGGAAGGAGGGGATAGATAATGGGAAGAGAGAGGGAGAGAGAGAGAGAGAGAGAGAGAGGAGAGAGAGAGAGAGAGAGAGAGAGAGAGAGAGAGAGAGAGAGAGAGAGAGAGAGAGAGAGAGAAAAAAATGGTAAGCAAAAGCTAGTGGAGAGCTTATCTCTGTGATGTGAAATAAGAAGAAGGAATCGAGAGCAAAGGGACCGGGAGGGGGGGGCTTTACGGGGTGGGGCACATTCTGGAAGAACCGTCTAAAATAATGGGAAACAATACCTGTTATGATACCTCAAGATTGGCTAATGGATACTTTGCTTCTGCGGAATGGATAACATTAACATTAATCATTTACCGCGTTAATCATGTTAAATCAGTCCATTTACCATCTATATGTACTTGCAAAACAGCTTCTTGACTGACATCTCAAACGTCTTCTCAAACATCTTCTTTAACATCTTCTTCAACGTCCTCTTTAACGTCTTCTTCAATGTCTTCTTCAACATCTTCTTCAATGTATTCAACGTCTTCTTCAACATCTTCTTCAACGTCTTGTTCAACGTCTTCTTCAACGTCTTCTTCAACGTCTTCTTCAATGTCCTCTTAAACGTCTTCTTCAACATCTTCTTCAATGACTTCAACGACTTCTTCAACGTCTTCTTCAACATCTTCTTTGACTTCTTAAATGTCTTTTTCAACGACATCTTGAACGACTTCTCGAAAGTCTTCTTCAACGTCTTCTCAAACGTCTTCTCAAACGTCTTCTCAAATGTCTTCTCCAATGTCCTCTTCGACATCTTCTTCAACATCTTCTTGAGCAACGTCTTGCCCGTGGACAAATGGCAGATGGTTTTGGGAAGTAAAAGCATCAGGTGTTTGTTTTTTCCCTCTAATTTACTTCTTAACACATTCATGGCAATTTGGATGCGTCTAAAATCACTGTAGACGGCCAGCATTTCTAAACAGACTTGCATAGTCCGTGGGGCTGTTTGTAGAGCTAAATCTATACTTTATAGTATTGCTATCTGTCCATTCTCATTGCCAATTGAGACCATAAACCGTCCCTTCAAAATGGCTTAAAGAAATAATTTTTTCATCAATACGTTCTCATTTTATAGCGCCTTGAATATAAGCGTTATAAGGGATTTCGGCTGGGATATTTCCTGGAACGCGAGATACAGGGCTAATAGCTACTAACGTTAAATCCAATGGCATTTCAGATATACAGAAGCTACATTTAAAACTCAAACTGCATATGATCGGTATGATGGTCCACCATGAATGCATGAAAGGGGGGGGGGGGGGGGGCGGGGGACGTCGTTTCTGATTATTAATTACCAATAACCGCGTTAGCCTCATTAGCCTCATTCGCTGATCGGGTGGATGGCTATCATAACAAGGTCTGATCAGCATGTAATTTACGTGAAAAAGAAGTTACCATGGGCCGGTTGGATCCCCCAAAGCATTTCCCAGTTATCGATCGCCATCTGGTAGATCCATATATCCATTGGCTGATGATATATTCCTTTACTGCATAGTGAATTCGGCGTCGCAAAAGGTATTCCAAGCTAATTTTGAGTTTTTCTTTTCTTATATTAAAATATATTTAGTTTTTAAGAATTTGTAAGGGATAGGCAAAAATAAGCATGTGCTTCAGCCTATTCCTTTTTTTTCGGTCGTTGTTTTTGGAATTTATGTGTGAGCTTGCCTTGATTATGTACATTTTGTGATTTTTCTTTTTTCCTTTCCTTTTGTAAGTCCACACCGGTGTGTTTGATTTGTCTGTAAACAAGACAGAAAAATAAACATCATTCATTCATTCAAAAGGGATGAGCGATGGAAAACAAATATGTCAGGAATAACAACAACTACAACAACAACAACAACAACAACAACAACAATACAAATAAAAGATTGAATGGACAATAAAAAGGTGAAGATAGACTACAAATCTCTTAATCTCTCTCTCTCTGGCTCTGTTTGTTTTGCACCCGCTCTGGCCTCAAGACAGCCCGTCGATCCCCTCGTAAATTGCCTGTGTCGATGCAGCCTTTACAAGCTTCCACACACTCCCCGGGAACCCTGTTAAAACGGTCACGCCAATAAAAGCCCATTCACTTGTAATGAATTGAGAGAGCAAACCCCAATACTAAAGGGGGGGGGGGGCTGATTTAGTGACAATTGTTGATGAACCTGGATTGAGTTAAGATGGAGTCAGCCAGCCCATCCGCTCCTACAAAATGGGCTATTGTTGGGGATTTCTTCAGGAGAAGAGAGATAGAGGCGGGGAAAAAAATATCAATTGTCTCCAGAAAGAGGGCTGCCAATTCTCGTGTGGTAAAATTAGCAACTGTATTGTCCTCATCCGTCTCTGAGAGAGTCTTAGGTAATGGATTGAAATGAAAATAACCTACTCAAGGAACAACATGACTTAATCTACGGGCACGCGGCACATTAAGGCCCGTGCATTGCGATCAGCAGCATTCTCCCCGCCTGCAGACACAACAAAGCCACTTGTAGACATAGCAAGTCTTAAATAAAACATCATAGCATTAGTCTTCTGACTGGCGCTCCCTGAGGAAGGCAACCAACACAGACTGGCCCATTAACAGCGTCTCGCAACTCAAATCCTCAACATCGTCCCAGGGCGCCGGCTTTGAGAGAGAGCTGCGGGGTCCATCAAAGCATTTTTTTTTTCTGATAACCTCTCCGGCTAAGGCAAACACTTCACAATCTCTTAGTGGCGCAGCTGTGTGTATGTGGGGGGGGGGGGGGGGGGGGGGGGGGGGGATCACCACGCTAGGGCTAATGGCAGACAAATCCGCCAGGCTTGCATTGTGAGTGAATTGCTGATGCTAGTAATCTCCAGGTAAGCTCTTGTAGCACTCGCTCCCCATCTCTCTCTCTCTCTCTCTCTCTCTCTCTCTCTCTCTCTCTCTCTCTCTCTCTCTCTCTCTCTCTCTTCTCTCTCTCTCTCTCTCTCTCTCACTTTCTCTACCTCACTCACCCGGAACTATTAACGGTGACCATAGGACTCTTTGCAACCCACCCCTCCCCAGAGCCGATTACTGTGAGGTCAGGTGAAGCTAATTCACTGCTGGACGCTGCAACCCCTGAGGTGTTGAAAATGCAAGGATCAAGGGATTCTAACAGACACACTACATGGGACAGGAAAAAAGCGATATATATATATATATAAAGCTATATATATATATTCTGTCATTTATTTTACTTGAAAAAAGCAACAACTAAAATGACAAAATGTCATTGTGGGTGAGTTGTAATTCTTGGGTTATATGGTTTGCTCTCTGCCTGAACAGTGAGAGGTATCAATTTGTTTTACTGAAGCCTTTCAACTGTGATATGCTATATTGCAACAACAATGTGCTGCAAATAATTTTTTTTTACGACAGGCTGTCAGTCAAGAATACTGCTCTGTTCAAATACTGAGAACAACAGGAATAGGCGAGCCCTGGATGCATTGTGCTGTGAGGCTCTCGGCATGAGTGTTTCAACAACAGGGAGTAAATCAGTCAGTCAGTAACCACCAACATTGGCTTGTATAGAGCCGAGCCGCTGCATGTCTGAGATCAAGCTGGTTCACCCAGCAAACCTCAGAGGTGACATCAATGACCAGTGAGGACAGGAGCCTTGAAACAACAGAGGGAGAGAGAGCAGAGGGAGAGAGAGCAGAGGGAGAGAGAACAGAGGGAGAGAGAGCAGAGGGAGAGAGAACAGAGGGAGAGAGAGCAGAGGGAGAGAGAACAGAGGGAGAGAGAGCAGAGGGAGAGAGAGAGAGAGAGAGAGAGAGAGAACAGAGGGAGAGAGAGCAGAGGGAGAGAGATCAGAGGGAGAGAGAGCAGAGGGAGAGAGAGCAGAGGGAGAGAGAGCAGAGGGAGAGAGAACAGAGAGCAGAGAGAGCAGAGAGAGAGAGAACAGAGGGAGAGAGAGCAGAGGGAGAGAGAGCAGAGGGAGAGAGAGCAGAGGGAGAGAGAACAGAGATCAGAGAGAGCAGAGAGAGAGAGCAGAGAGAGAGAACAGAGGGAGAGAGAGCAGAGGGAGAGAGAGCAGAGGGAGAGAGAGCAGAGAGCAGAGATAGCAGAGAGAGAGAGAACAGAGGGAGAGAGAGCAGAGGGAGAGAGAGCAGAGGGAGAGAGAACAGAGGGAGAGAGAGCAGAGAGCAGAGAGAGCAGAGAGAGAGAACAGAGGGAGAGAGAACAGAGGGAGAGAGAGCAGAGGGAGAGAGAGCAGAGGGAGAGAGAGCAGAGGGAGAGAGAGCAGAGGGAGAGAGAGCAGAGGGAGAGAGAACAGAGGGAGAGAGAACAGAGGGAGAGAGAGCAGAGGGAGAGAGAGCAGATGGAGAGAGAGCAGAGGGAGAGAGAGCAGATGGAGAGAGAACAGAGGGAGAGAGAGCAGAGAGAGAGAGCAGAGGGAGAGAGAGCAGAGGGAGAGAGAGCAGAGGGAGAGAGAGCAGATGGAGAGAGAGCAGAGGGAGAGAGAGCAGATGGAGAGAGTAGAGGGAGAGAGAGCAGAGGGAGAGAGAGCAGATGGAGAGAGAACAGAGGGAGAGAGAACAGAGGGAGAGAGAGCAGATGGAGAGAGAGCAGATAGCAGAGAGAGCAGAGAGAGAGAACAGAGGGAGAGAGAGCAGAGGGAGAGAGAGCAGAGGGAGAGAGAGCAGAGGGAGAGAGAACAGAGGGAGAGAGAGCAGAGGGAGAGAGAGCAGAGAGAGCAGAGAGAGAGAACAGAGGGAGATAGAACAGAGGGAGAGAGAACAGAGGGAGAGAGAGCAGAGGGAGAGAGAGCAGAGAGCAGAGAGAGCAGAGAGAGAGAACAGAGGGAGAGAGAACAGAGGGAGAGAGAACAGAGGGAGAGAGAGCAGAGGGAGAGAGAGCAGATAGCAGAGAGAGCAGAGAGAGAGAGCAGAGGGAGAGAGAGCAGAGGGAGAGAGAGCAGAGGGAGAGAGAACAGAGGGAGAGAGAGCAGAGGGAGAGAGAGCAGAGAGCAGAGAGAGCAGAGAGAGAGAACAGAGGGAGAGAGAGCAGAGGGAGAGAGAGCAGAGGGAGAGAGAACAGAGGGAGAGAGAGCAGATGGAGAGAGAGCAGATGGAGAGAGAGCAGAGGGAGAGAGAGCAGAGGGAGAGAGAACAGAGGGAGAGAGAGCAGAGGGAGAGAGAGCAGAGGGAGAGAGAGCAGAGGGAGAGAGAGCAGAGGGAGAGAGAGCAGAGGGAGAGAGAACCGAGGGAGAGAGAGCAGAGGGAGAGAGAGCAGAGGGAGAGAGAGCAGAGAGCAGAGAGAGCAGAGAGAGAGAGAACAGAGGGAGAAAGAACAGAGGGAGAGAGAACAGAGGGAGAGAGAGCAGAGGGAGAGAGAGCAGAGGGAGAGAGAGCAGAGGGAGAGAGAGCAGAGGGAGAGAGAACAGAGGGAGAGAGAACAGAGGGAGAGAGAGCAGAGGGAGAGAGAGCAGATGGAGAGAGAGCAGAGGGAGAGAGAGCAGAGGGAGAGAGAACAGAGGGAGAGAGAGCAGAGGGAGAGAGAGCAGAGGGAGAGAGAGCAGATGGAGAGAGAGCAGAGGGAGAGAGAGCAGAGGGAGAGAGAGCAGAGAGAGAGAGAGAGAGAGCAGAGGGAGAGAGAGCAGAGGGAGAGAGAGCAGATGGAGAGAGAGCAGAGGGAGAGAGAGCAGATGGAGAGAGAACATAGGGAGAGAGAGCAGAGGGAGAGAGAGCAGAGGGAGAGAGAGCAGAGGGAGAGAGAACAGATGGAGAGAGATCAGAGAGAGAGAGAGCAGAGGGAGAGAGAGCAGAGGGAGAGAGAGCAGAGGGAGAGAGAGCAGAGGGAAAGAGAGCAGAGGGAGAGAGAGCAGAGGGAGAGAGAGCAGAGGGAGAGAGAGCAGGGGGAGAGATAACAGAGGGAGAGAGAGCAGAGGGAGAGAGAGCAGAGGGAGAGATAACAGAGGGAGAGACAGCAGAGGGAGAGAGAGCAGATGGAGAGACAGCATAGGGAGAGACAGCCTGCTCCTGAACATTAGTAAAACCAAGGACCTGATCGTGGATTTTAGGAGAACACAGCAGGAGACACACACACCACTGATGATAAACAGGGCTACCGTGGACAGGGTGAGCAGCTTTAAGTACCTGGGGGTCCACATCTGACATGGACAACACACATAGTCTCAGTCGTAAAGAAGGCGAAGCAGCGCCTCTACCACCTGAGACAGTTAAGGCAGTTCAGAGTATCGGGGAAGATACTCCAGTCCTTCTACTTCGGAGCTGTAGAGAGCATCTTGACTGGAAACATCACTGCCTGGTATGGAAACAGCACGGCACAGGACAAGAAGGCCCTACAGAGAGTGGTGCGCTCTGCCGAGCGTACCACGGGTATTGCACTACCACCCCTGCAGGTCTTATATAACAAGAGGTGCAAATCCAGAGCATGCAGAATAATGAAAGACCCTCACCACCCCAACAACAGCCTGTTCCAGCTGCTGAGGTCAGGCAAACGCCTGCAAACACCAGCAACTAGGACAGAGAGACTCCGGCTCAGCTTCTTCCCCCAGGCCATCAGAGTCTTGAACACTGAACTCTCCACACACAAGCACACATGAGCACACATGTATACGCTAACACACTAACAGTCACTTTAGCATGAACACACACACACACACACATGCTGCACACGCTCACACTCAACGGTCACTTTACACAATGAAAAGGTCACTTAAAAAAAATTTAAAATTAAAATAAGAGAACAGGAGTGGTTCTTGTATAGTAAATAGATGGATATAGCAAGTTAGCATAAGGACACATAGTATAAATGTAGATTGTATAGTATAGCATTGTATAGTAGTGTACATAAGACCCAGTGCCTCATCCGTAGCTAACATTGTATCCCAGGACCTTAGCATGTCTTACCATACTTTTTGTAAACTTTATGTACATTATACCTGCTATGTCTTATTTGTCTTATTACTTGTATTATTGCACAAATGTATTATTCTCATTCCTATTCTTATTACTTGTATTATTGCACAATCACTGCAGGCATGACCCCCCACATTTCACTGTATGCTTGTATGCCGTGACAAATAAAACTCTTGACTTGACTTGACTTGACAACAGAGGGAGATAACAGAGGGAGATAACAGAGAGAGACAACAGAGAGAGGGAACAGAGAGTTGTCTCGATATCTAAGATCAAGTCGGTTCACCCTGCAAACCTCAAAAGGTGAAATCAATGACCACTAAGACAAGAGCCTTGATGTCCCCATGTTCTCTGTTCTAAAGCTCTCCACCCATTGATCGTAAAATGCATTATGGAGGACCTCCCTCATTAGCCCTCCTCAGAAGGAATAAGCTGTCCTTCAAAAGTGCCGGAAACGCAGAGAACCTGCAGTCTTCGGAGGTGAGCTGTCGTAATACACTAATGGTCTCAAAAAAATATATAATAATAATAATTGCCAGCCAATTCATTAACACTTTCTGCACCAATCACGAGTATACACATTATTGGCCGCCAGCGGTTCACCGCCAATACTCGCTATTGGCGCAGAAAGTGTTAATAAATTGGCTGGCAAAAAAAAAAAAGTGGACAATATCACGATATGGGAAATGTCATCTCAATAACAATATATATCATGATACAGTACATTTTATGTAAATTCATTAAAACATTTATCTATACAAAATAATCACATACTTAATGACATGGATAATCTTTTCTCCCATCCCAATTTCGCTGTTTCCAATTCCATATGCACCCCATAGGTCGGTCGTAGGGAGGATAGAAGCATTGCATCACGTGTCCCCTCCGGTACACGAGGAGGCAGCCTGTCACATCTTTTCACCTGCCAGCGTGGACTCTCATTGGCGAGGTGTAACGTGTGGGAGGCTCACACTACCCCCGCTATTTCCTGTCTCTGCTGTGCAGGCGTCCCCCAACCGACCTGTAGGAGTCGCTGTTTACAACGTCCAGATTACCACCCATCGACTTCCACCCGCTGACTCTGCCAATTGAGCCAGTATGATGGCCGGCCCAAGCCGGAGGCAACGCCGACAGATTAGAACCCGGTGTCTCTTGCGTTGGTGACGAGCGCAATGTCCCCTGCGCCACCCAGCTGCACTTTTGGATAATCTTGAATGTGAACTAAATACAAATAAAATACATGCACACGTACATACGCACACACACGACAGACACACACACACATGCAACACAGAAAACATCTCTCACCTCAGCATCTCTTTCTACCACAGTGATTACTCATTTCCACTAGGGGTGTAAAGGTACATGTATCCATACCGAACCGTTTCAGTACTGGACCTAAGGTTCAGTACGGCTGTGTACTGAACGAATACAACGGTATGTTAACCACTAACAACCGCCCACCGGGGGCTGTTTTTTTCACAATCTAATATAATTATTAAAAAAAGAAAAATTTACAAATCAATTATTAATTTCAATATAGAATATTCATTGACAGCCCTACAAGTACAATTAGTTACTGCACATTATACAACGGCATGCAAATTTCTCGATTCTGATTGGCTGAAACAGTCCATTTACACGTCTTTATTGGGAACAATCCACGGTCCTGGGCTCAGGACCCACCCACAACCGAATCACATATCACTCCGCCGGCTGCCCGGCTCACTCCGGGAGAAAGCAAGATGACAAAATGGATATGTTGATAGCGCCATAACGACTAAATATGAAGCGATTCTGTCACGGCGAATGTGTTAGTCCTTTAAACAATGTTGGATGATGTAATTGTTGGTTCATGAGTCAATACAGAACAAAAGAAAAATCGCGGATTGATTGATTGATTAATTTGCTTTTTTTTTCAATTTCTTTTTCCTTGCCTCTGACTTCAGCGATGGCTCTAGTCTCCACCCACAGCCACACACACACACACACACACACACACACACACACACACACACACACACACACACACACACACACACACACACACACACACACACAACACACACACACACACACACACACACACACACACACACACACACACACACACACACACACACACACACACACACACACACACACACACACACACACACACTCCTGTCTGCACACACACACACACACACACACACACACACACACACACACACACACACACACACACACACACACACACACACACACACACACACACACACACACACAACAGCGGGGGAAAGTCAGACTGAGAGGAGCAGCTGAGTGCTGCGCTGTTTTAAGTGAGCATGGTCTATTGAATTGATTGATTGGTTGATTGCTAATTTTATTACTGTATGCCTGGTTTCCAACTGGTTAAGTTTAGGCTAAAAAAATAAATAAAAAAATAGGGCGAAGAAAACTTTTTTTTCCTATAGGGCAAAGAAAACCTTTTAATTTGTTTTACCTACTTTCTATAGAAGTATCTAAGAATGAAGTTCTATAGAAAGTAGGTCTGCATCCCCTTAACAATTGTGTGTATTGAGCCGTACTGTATTGTACCCATTCTGCATCTGGTAATAAAATGTTCAATCAATCATTCCAATAATACACAGTTGGATGTGTTAGTTGGTTGGATGCCTTAGTTGAAAGGCAGTTGGATGTGTTAGTTTGCCAATAACACACAGTTGGATGTGTTAGTTGGTTGGATGCACTTCAAGCTGCTTCCACATGGAGGCAACTTCTCTCAATCATTCCAATAATACACAGTTGGATGTGTTAGTTGGTTGGATGCACTTCAAGCTGCTTCCACATGGAGGCAAATTGTCTTTTTTGTAGTTGTGGGAACTACTTTTTCTGGCGGATGGTTTTTTCAATAAATCTTCGATTAATGTGTGTTTATTGTATAGCAATAAGGTTGGATGTATCTGGCATTTGTATAAAAGCTTTACACCACTTGCAGTCGTGATTTGTGAACAATAAACCATGCCTAGGGGGGTCTAACGACCACCCCTAGGCATGGTTTATTGTTCACAAACCACTCCTGCGCGTGATGTAATGCTTAACCCCTGAGTGGAACATGGAAAGCCAAACTTTCCCCCACTGTACCGAAAACCCGTACCGAACCGTGACTTCAAAACCGAGGTACGTACCGTACCGTGGTTTTTGTGTACCGTTACACCCCTAATTTCCACAGATTGATTTCAGAGTAGGTATGATGAATTAGCAATAATCCACTTGATAAAGTCAAATTGGATGCAACCTAATGATAGCACGGCTTGAGTCGAGTGAAAACGGATGATAAGGTACAACTGAAGGCTAAATATTGGGTCCAGTGGTCCACGAAAACAGATTGATGCATTTTTATTCAATAAAAACTTGATGCAGGTACAGATCCAACTGCAGAGAACAGATTCATTGTATTCATTTTTAATGTATGTGTTTTGTTTTATTTTAAAGGGGACATGCATTGCTATTCCTAGCACTAGTTGGGCAACTTTACACAATTCCTGTGAGTCTATTGAAGACATCTGTAAGCTTTTATTCAAAAAAATGCATTGTTTTATATTTCTAATCAAGTACTCAAAAGCCAAATTTTTCTCACTTTGGATTTCAGGCTGTGTTGGTCTGGCTCCGCCCATAAGCACTTTGAGTGACAGTCATCCACACAGTCTGCGACTGGCACAGAGAGAGATAGAGAGAGACTGAGGGGGATACTAATTAATTTCGCCGCAGGGGGCATAATCCCACGGGACAATGCATTGGTAACTTGTTTCAAATGACAATATATACCCTTGTGATTATTATTGTACGGATCGGAATACGGGCGTGCGCGTGGGAGCATGCGCAAAGATATTACGGTGATATATAGTGCTCGACTGCGAGGGAGAGAGAGAGATAGAGAGGGAGAGAGAGAGAGGGACACACAGAGGCACGGAGCACTGTGTAAACGCTGCGTGTGTGTGAGAGAAGACGGGTCCCTCTCTCTCTCTCCATCTCTCTCCCTCTCTATCTCTCCCTCTCTCTCGCTCGTCCGCTCCCTGCTCGCAGTCAAAACCCGTTTGAGGAAGTGTCGGGTTACACTATGCGCTCTCTGCCTCGCTCTGTTTGAGGGAGTGAAGATATTTCCACTCGCTCTGCTGTCGCTGTCAACCATAGAGTTAGTTATGCAAATCAGTACCCTATTCACGTCAGCAATACCGTCAAATCAGAACAGCTTAGTTGAGTGAGGGAAGATCTCGTGAACTTGAGACTAGACTGATGAGTCAATATGGTAATTAGAGACACAGACCCATTGATACTAACCCTCATTACTATAAAACCATGCTAAACACAGAAAAAAGCCATTTATAATGCATGTCCCCTTTAATTTGTATTTTTAGTTGTACATTTGTATTGTATTTGTTTTGTCCAGGACCCCAGGAAGACTAGCGGCTCTTTCATGTGTCTCTAATGGGGATCCTTTAATAAACATAAACATAAACAGAGATGCCTGGAGATCGCTTGTTGACAGCCTATGCTCCAGAAAGGGTAGTAGGCGTAAGTAAGTAAGTAAGTAAGTAAGTAAGTAAGTAAGTAAGTAAGTAAGTAAGTAAGTAAGTAAGTAAGTAAGTAAGTAAGTAAGTAAGTAAGTAAGTAAGTAAGTAAGTAAGTAAGTAAGTAAGTAAGTAAGTAAGTAAGTAAGTAAGTAAGTAAGTAAGTAAGTAAGTAAGTAAGTAAGTAAGTATGTAAGTAAGTAAGTAAGTAAGTAAGTAAGCCCTATTTGCAAGCCGGGGGCAACAGTGTCGGGAGGTAGAGCAGTCGCCCGGGTAATCCGGAGGTTCCCGGTTCGATTCCCGCTCCTCCCGGGCAGTGTGTTGAAGTGTCCTTCAGCAAGACACTTAACCCCTAATTGCTCCCGATGAGCAGGTTGGCACCTTGCATGGTCGCCTCCGCCGTCTGTGTGTGAATATGTGAGTGAGTGGGTAGAAATGTGAGGAACAAATTTGAAAGCGCTTTGGATAAAAGCATTATATAAATGTGCCATTTACCATTTTATTTGATTTGCCACCCAGGGTGATCACAGGGAAGCACTCTGAGGGACAGAGCAACAGCTCTAAGCTAAATTGTAGCTAAATTGTACCTCATTCCATTTCTGCTTTGCACTATATAGTATTGTACATTAGTACACTGCATAGTATTGTATATTATATGGTAACTCAGTTACGTCTATTCTGCATCGAACATTGTACATATGTCTATACTGAACACTGTGACCTCATTTTCTTTTTTTTGTATTTTATTTTTTTATTATTTTTTAAACAAACATATGAACAAACATGACAACACACGATTTTTTCTACTTCTAATTTACATGCTATACTATGTTATTTGATACTATCTTGTCTAGCACAGTCTCTGGAGCGTAACAGTAAGAAGCATTTTGTATGAAAGTATTCTGTACTTCTGTATGACAACTATTAAAGAAACTTGAAACAGCGTGTAGCGGAGAACACAGTAACTACCAGATTACAAGCAGTTCGATGAGAAACTGGCTTGTGACAAGCACACTGTTAAATTAACTGCGCTTTTGTGCAAAGTCAACCTTTCTTCTCAGCTGTCGAGTTTACTTGCAACGTGCAAGTAGTGAAATAGCAGTCAGAGACTAACAAGCGATTCATTCACACACTCACACACACACACACACACACACACAAGGGGGCGTGGCTATGTGTGTGTGGGTGTGTCCTTGTGCAAGTATGTTAAACCATTTGGAAGTTATGTGTCTTTTGGCGCTAGGCCACTCCCATTGCCACGCCCCATTGGTGTGAACGCACACACACACACACACACACCTTCACACACACACACACACACACCTTCACACACACACACACACCTTCACACACACACACACACACACACACACACACACACTCACACACACACACACACACACACACACACACACACACACACACACACACACACACACACACACACACACACACACACACACACACACACACACACACACACACACACACACACACACACACACACACACACACACACACAAACTGAATCCAAACAAATGAGAAAAACATTTTGAGTGTCAAGAACCAAATAAACGAAGTTCCTGTCAAAAACAGGATTGTGCCTCAAGACATGTACCCAGACATCTCACCAGACGTGCACCCAGACATCTCACCAGACGTGTACCCAGACATCTCACCAGACGTGTACCCAGACATCTCACCAGACGTGTACCCAGACATCTCACCAGACGTGTACCCAGACATCTCACCAGACGTGTACCCAGACATCTCACCAGACGTGTACCCAGACATCTCACCAGACGTGTACCCAGACATCTCACCAGACGTGTACCCAGACATCTCACCAGACGTGTAGACACGGGTCTGATATGACGCTGTGTCCGAAACGGAATCGCAGCTGTTCTGGTAAACATATCGCAGGAGCCTGAAGTCATTCAGTTTAAAAATAGCGTTTGGCTTTGTGTGAACTTCAAAGAAAAAAATGGAATAAAAGATTTGACGACCCGGGGCATCCTACCTGCCTGATGTACGATAGCAAATCAATACGCAGCACTTTCACGGCAGGGATACGGGTACAGGGCTGGTTTGATTAATGGAGTATGTGTGTGTGTTGTAGTGTGAATAAAGAAAAGATACAGTATACAGATACAGAGGGAGCTCTGGGCTCTGACACTCTAGGCCCATGCTACAGAGACCATGCTACAGAGACCATGCTACAGACACCATACTAGATAGACATACTACAGAGACCATGCTACAGAGACCATGCTACAGAGACCATGCTACAGAGACCATGCTACAGAGACCATGCTACAGAGACCATGCTACAGACACCATACTAGATAGACATACTACAGAGACCATGCTACAGAGACCATGCTACAGACACCATACTAGATAGACATACTACAGAGACCATGCTACAGAGACCATGCTACAGACACCATACTAGATAGACATACTACAGAGACCATGCTACAGAGACCATGCTACAGAGACCATGCTACAGAGACCATGCTACAGAGACCATGCTACAGAGCCCATGCTAGAGAGCTCCCTTACACAGGGCAGTAGGGCTCGAGTTTCAATTTCAATTACAATGATGTCTTCTCACAATCACGAAAACAAGATAATCAAGATAAAACGACGATTCACGTGCCTTGTTGCTCTCATTTTGTCTTGTGTTGTAAATGTTGTAAATGCAACCCTACCTTCAGCCAAACAGTCGTTTCAGCTGGTGTCGAGAGGGAGCAGTTCTTTTTAAACATCTTTGGTAACTTGTAGAACACGACAGAAAGGCAGTGATTGTGATTTCAATATCAATCAAAGTAATCGTGGTTATGATTTTTGTCCTAATCAAGCGGCGCCACAAGGGAGTCCATTGAGACTCAAAATGAACATTGACTTGCTACGAGCCTCACGGTCGTACCTCCACCACCCTGTTCAGAGAGCACCGTGAGCATGGTCCTGTGTGGCATATTGGGAATCCATACAAATTAATATCTATTAGGCTAAGATAAGTTAGTATAGAGTAGGTATTTCGATACCAATTATCTACCACGCTCTGTGTATCTGCAGGACTATAGAGAGGTGTAGTGGTTACGTCATTACTGTTTCCCGCGTGGTCCACCCACTCTTGAAATCGCAATTTATTTCCAATGGACACATTTCTAAATGGTCTCGTTTAAAACAAATAAAGCATGAACATTGGCATGGTGTACCTTTCTATGCATCCACAATTTATAGCTCAACATGAAAATGTTTGCAATTAATCGTAAAGGTAGCAAAATAACATTTATGTTTTCATTCACTGAGGAACTACACTCTGGCGCTGCTGACTGACAGCACTGAATTAACGACAAATTAAACAACCTCATAATTAACTTTATTTCAACCAAAAATGCTTAAACAATAATGTTAATGATCGAAGGGAACTCATTTTGTGCAAAAATGGAAAGCTTGCCAATGTTCATGAGGCAGAATTATTACAATAGCCGATAATAAATGTTCCCAATGATAAATCCCTATACGGGTGCCCATGTCAGTACTGCGGGACCTCGCCCTCTGGGGCATGGGCAGCAGGCTGTCACACGTCACGGTCTTCACCGACGCCTCCCTCATGGTATGGGGGGGGAACATGTTGGGCCAACGCAATAGGGGGCAGCTGGCAGGACCATGCTGCCCGGTCTGCACTACATTTGTTGGAATTGAAGGCAGTCCTTCTGGTCCTCAAACGGCTCGGCCACCTTGTGGTGGGCGAGCATGTTTTGATCAGGACGGACAACACAACGTCAGCGTCGTATATCGACAGACAGGGAGGAGTACGCTCCCCCCGTCTGCACCGTGCGGCGGTCGAGCTCTGGCTATGGGCGTTTCTCAATCTGCGCAGCCTGAGGGCTCTCCACATCACCGGCAGGGAGAATGTGGGTGCAGATGTGATGTCGCGCGGCGGTCCTCACCCTGACGAGTGGGGACTACGTCCAGACATAGTCAGACACGTCTGGGACCGATTCGGGGAGGCCACGGTGGACCTGTTTGCGAGCGGACAGTCCCACCAGTGCCCCTTGTGGTTCTCGGTCAGTCGGAAGGACAACCCCTATCCGTGGCCGCCCGGGATTCTGTACGCATTCCCCCCCATATACCTGATAGCTCAGCTGTTGGGGTGGGTACGTCAGGAGACCGGGACTTTGATCCTGGTCGCGCCGGGCCGGGGCTCAGCTGTGTGGTTTCCGGCCCTGATTCAGCTCTTGGTGGCCCCGCTGTGGCCTGTTCCATGGTCACTGCGGGCCCTCTCTCAGGCACGCGTAACTCTGTTCTGCCTCCTGTTCTTGGGCAGCCTCTAGGCTTGGCTGCTGAAAGAGTGAATCTGGTGGGGATGCGTCTTGACTCTTCTGTGGTTAACGCCATCCGGAATGCGCACACTCCGTCCACTACCGCGGCTTACGCTGGGAAGTGGCGTATGGTCGAGAGTGGGGGGCAGAACATTGTTCAGCCACCCTCTCGTGAAACATTTCCTGCTTGGCGCTCGGCGTCTCAAGCCTGTGGAACGTTCTCTGTCTCCAAGTTGGGACCTCCAACTGGTCCTGGGCCGGTTGTCGGAGGCCCCGTTTGAGCCTCTTGAGCAGGCGCCATTGGATCGCGTTCCTTTTGGCCATCACCTCCGCTAGGCGCGTGGGTGAGCTGTGTGCTCTCTAGGTGCGGCCTGTCTATTCGGGCCGATAGCGGTGCGACTCTGAGGCCTAATCCAGTCTTCGTGCCAAAGAATATCCGGAGCTCTTTTCGCTCTAGGGATATTGTGGTTCAGGCGCTTCATCCGCCTCCTCACGCTTGTGGGTTGGAGGCGAGCCTTCACCTGTCGTGTCCTGTCCGCGTCTATGCCAAATACAACGCAGTTCGGTTTCCGGGTTCCTCTGATTGGCCACTAAGCCCACGTGACCGCGGCTAGCACGCCCCCCTTATCGCCCGCTGCCGCACTGTGAAGCGGAAGAGCCAGCGAGGCGACGCGAGGCGGTGGTTTCAGCAGCACCGGCTGTCTTCTTCCGAGGCGGCTCGTTCTTATTAATCCCTAATGTCATGTATGTTGTTTCTCATAAACAATGTTTGTTTACACTGCACACGACACTCGAGGCTGCATGGGTGTAATCTCTCCTCTATCAAAGAGGTTGCGTTCAGGAATCGACGTTGTGATGTCCTATGGATCTTCCTCTCTAAAAGCCCCACGCAATACAGCATGTCTTGAATGTTCAGGCAGGAATTCACCGCAAGAAAATGTGTTGCTAATCTTTGTTCAGTACAATATGATTGGAAAAATAAGCTACATCTGGAATGAATAAAGTGATTTTTTTTTAACTGTCAAGCATACCAGCGTCTTTTTCTCCAGTAGTGCGACTAATATCCATATCAGTTACATCATCCAAGTTATTGTTACTCAATGTTTGTGAGCGTGGTTTGGAGATATTCACAGTAATTGTTCATTCAGTAAAGTAGTCAGATCTACTCTTTATTGAAGGTACTGATATGATATGATTCTACGATTAATACTACAAATGTAATGGTCCTCAATGAGTATAACAATTACACAAAACATTAGCTTTATATCAGCCTTTCTGAAAGAAGAAATGGTTTCTTTATACATAGTCCTATATATATAATTTGAAATAAAAAAAATACCATGTTCCTTATGTAGCAGGGTGGATTATCCCTGCTTCGTGGGAACGGGTGTGCACAGCCAATGGGTAGCGAGACACAGTAGAGCTCCGTCTGACTGCACCTTCGTCTTTGGGTCTGGAGCGTCAACTGGAGGCCGGCAGTGGGAGTGGATGGGGCCCGGGATTTACCAACCTGGTCTGGTACTCTGGTCTTCCTCTCCCTTCCAGGGCGGTCAGCAGTACTCCCCAACTCGCTCTCACTTCCCCCAATACCTCCTTTAACCCTCCCACACCTAGTGACTGAATTGTAAATAAATTAGTTCCTTCCGCAAGCAGTACCCTCCCTCGGTGACATTAGAAACCTTATAGTAAAAAGGGAAGAGTTGGATAGGAAGGGGTTAATGGTATTAATGTTACCCACACCAAAGGAGTTGTTCATAAGCTCAGGAATGGACACGCACACACAACTCCCATCTAATTCTTTACTGTTACTTATACTGGTCAGTTACAAAGATTTAATAACAATGGGTCAAATAGAATGGAGTTTTACTATTACCCAATTTGTAACTCAATACCTTATAGACACTTAGATTATACACCCACACCGTATCGAACCAGGTATTGCCGACCTAAGTATAGTATAATTCAATGTGCTTGACTCATCACCCACGTCTGGGTTAGTACCAGGGATAATACCTCTCTCAGGCTTTAATTATATGGTAGTGATAATACCTCTCTAAGGCTTTACTTATGATACAACCGGTCGGTAACCTCCCCGCAGGGGAAGGGTTAATTTAGATGGGAAAATATTATTAAGAAACAAACACGTTATCACACTCAAAGAAAATGAAAAAGGTGGGCCCACTTTACCAAACAAAAGTCCTATACTAATGCCGGCATGTAATGTTTATGGGGTACCCCTATGAACTGTAGTTAGCAACATTAGCTTCGCCCGTAGGCCGCATCACACTGTGTACTGTGCAATAGGATCCTGAGCACCGAAGCTCTAATGTACTCAACCAAGATGGCGGCCTCGCCGCACCACCACCGTCCGGGTGGTAAGATGGCATCAAACGCTCTCGTCACGGGCGCTAGCAAGCGGTGTGGGGCAGAGGGAGCAGTAGCGGGCTGAGGGCGCGTGCTGGGTGATGGCGACCTCTGCTGTACGGGACGAACTCCCGTGCTGGGCTGACGACCGCCGGTGCAGAGCGGATGCAGAACGCCGGCGAAGACAGGCTGCTGAAGGCCGGTGCTGGGTCGACGCGCGAAAATAATCTGGCCCTACCTTAACTGAAGCTACTCTGTGGGTCCCAGACAGCCCTCCTGCTAGCCGCAACATACAATGACGCAGGGTGCCTCTAACCACCGGTCCTCTTCAAGCCACGCTGGCTGGGCACCTCACTGGAGGGGATATCGTTAACATAAGCCAACACTTGGCTATACCGCTTTTCTTTTAGGATAACTCGTTGTATCACTAGGGTTATTCAGTGGGGACATGCAACACGCTACTACGCTTATATTTCTAGTATAAACCCGTAATATACTCAAGTTCAATACGTTCACCCGCGTGATCCACAACGGGGCTCTGTCAAGACACGACCGACCAGGTCCAAGTCCAATGTCGAAGAGGCTGGCCCTCCTCACTTCCGTTCCAGTTGACTTGCTTCCTTCTCCGTCTCTCTCGTGCACTCCGCCTGCCACCGCCGCCCCCTGCTGGTACCGCCAACTAGCCCCACAGGAAGCACTGGGTGGATAGAATATGATTCAGCTTACTGTTTATAATCCATATTCCAGCCGGTGAGAGAAGGAGAAACCTGCGTCATTGTTTGAGGGAATATCAATGGAAACTAGTTAATATGTCTTTGTGCACAAAGGGGAGATAAAAGGCAAGTCAGCACTTCTGAATAATAGTCACATATTCAGGGTGCTACACTTAGTCCTGTATTATGATCAAACAATTACACAAAAATGCATCCTATATAGACTCATATGCCAAAACATTCCGAAATACCCAAATGATGCAAGTATTTTTTTTATGACATGCACAACTACAAGCTTTTAAGAACACTGACATAACCGCTGAATATCAATGAAATCCAAGTTACTGTATATCTTAGAAGTTCTTTGTTTCATCGTACAAACAGCCAAAGCTGTCATGTATGTTGTGTATGTCGATATGAATTGAAAATGGGGGACCCTGATGTAAACAAGACAAACGTCTTTCTCTGGTCTGCATCCCCTTAACAATTGTGTGTATTGCGCCAAAGGGAACACAGTTTCTTGAGTCTGGCGTTGTTGTACTTTATCTATTTAGTGTTACTTTTGGGAGTAGTGGGGGAGAAATGAATGAATGAATGAATGAATGAATGAATGAATGAATGAATGAATGAATGAATGAATGAATGAATGAATGACAACTTTATTTAACAGATTGCAGAATGGGTACAATACAGTACGGCGCAATACACACAATTGTTAACACTTTGAGCGCCACTCACGGCTTTTCTCGGGTTTACGACCCGACCGTTGAATGCCACGTCACGGCTATTCTCTGGTGTTTTTTTTAATTTTTTTTTAGTGATCTGAAATCATATTGCATCACGCGAGCCTACCGTTGGAGATCCAGGGACCACCGGCGATCAGATGTGAAAAAAAGCGCCCCCTATCGTCTCCCAGATGGTAAATCACCCTTTTGGAATGGACTCAATGAAAGTGAATGGGAGAACGGATGTATGACTCCACATTTTAATTCTCACTGATGCAGCCGGGGTCTACCAGAGTTCATTCTGGAGCCTCTGAGCCACGGCGAATACATTTATCGATTTTTTCGAATGGCGATCGTAAATTGGAATAAACCATTTGGATACCATCTGACCTCAGGTAAGGAATCTATGTTATCAGTGTTAACCAGACTCGTTTTCACAGAGATATAAGCGTTTATGTGATATGTGATAGGGCTGTTTTGACGGTAAAAGCCATGAGGAAATAACAGCAGCGATTATCAGCGCACGGCACGATAATATGTGTGCGCACGCACGCTCGTGCCGTGCGCTGATAAACGCTAGATGATCGATAGTATATTATACTATCGATCATCTAGCGTTTATTTGAAAACGATTCATAATAGGCCGACAAATGACAACGTTCTGGAATATTCCAGTAAAAGGCGATTATCATAGGCATGGGTTGTTTTTCCCCGGAAAACGGGTGATTTTCAAAATGCTATCAAACGGAAATGAAGCGATAAAAATACAATCTGCCTTGCCAATGTTGACTGGAAAATGAGTCTTTGATAAGCGACGGACAGATTAGACACATAGCCATAATTTAAAACATAGATTAGGCGATATTAACGTTAACATTGGCCGTGGATGGTGGCACTCAACGGGGTAAATAGGAAAACACTGCCCGGCACTGAAAGTGTTAAGGGGATGCAGACCAGAAAAATACTCTCGTCTTGTTTACATCAGGGTCCCCCAGTTTGGGTCCCGGGGGAAACACCAAATTTATCTTTTGGGTCTCGAGCTGAAAAAGTGTGGGAACCCCTGCTCTATTACATTAGCACTCAGAGTGATTATGTTGTGGAAGAAAGTTCAGAATGTTTCCTTTCAAAAGAGACCAGACTCATGCATGTGCTATAAGTGGTTAAAGAAGAGTACATCTGAATATCCGCGTTAACAATGTTTCTGTCCCTAAGCCTGTTTGTAATATACTGTTATGGACCATTCAAGGGCTTGCACACATATGCGTGTGTACCCGTGTGTGTGTATAATGTGCTGTGTTCAATGCTTTGCCCTTTTCCTTGTACATCTCTGTGTTTGAGAGTGCTTTCCGCTTTCTTCCATTCATTCCGCTTCTGTGTTCATTTGGTCATAATCCCACTGTCCGGATCCCATCTTCAAACGTGGGTGTTTGAGGATGGATAGAGCTAATTTAGAGAAGTAGAGAGCAGGCGAGAGCGTGTCCTCCCCGAGATTAAGTGGTGTGGTAATAAGCCAATCTAATGACACCAGCGACCGGGAGAGAGATCAGTGGTGGAGACTGACAGGGTTTGGTCTCTGGGCTATACGGCCTGCATCGGAGCCCCGGCAAGGCCTCCAGTTCCAAAAATAATTATATCAATTGAAATACTACAGTGAACAGGGGTGTAAAAAGTACCCAGAAAGTATACTTAAGTGAAAGTATGGGTACCGTCTCAAAATCGTACTCACGTAAAAGTCAGAGTATCTGGCTAAAAACACACTTGAGTAAAAGTCAAAAAGTTTCTACTTTTAAATGTACTTAAGTACTAAAAAGTTAAAGTAAAAACCTTTTTTCTGACCGTCTATTCTTCTGATAGCAGGTGTTTAATCAAAGATCCCCGCTTTCTAGTCTTGCACAAGGACCAATCAGCATGGGTATGGGCAGGTTCATTTTCCATTGATGGGGATTTGATTGGCTGTTTTTAAATAAAGGGGATTAATAACGTTAACGTTAGTTCGGCCAGAGAAACAAATATACTAATTCAAGTTGTTGGACCTGCGAGATTTGTACTTTGTACTTTGTAGGTCTGCATTTTAAATGTAAGGAGTAAAAAATATGTTTTTTTTCTCTGAAATGTAATTGAGTAAAAGTACAAGTATACAAACCTAATAATACTCGAGTAAAGTACAAATCCCCAAAAACAGTACTTAAGTATTGTAACAAAGTACAATTACTCAAGTACTTTACACCCCTGACAGTGAATTACTATAGAAAATACTATGGTAAGTTTTGTATAGTATTTCTCTACATAATTCCCTTCAGTGTGTACAAAACAACTGGAATACTAGTGATTCACCACACATTTCACTAGAAATTCAATAGAAATAGCCTACTATGGTGATTCACTGTTGTATTTCTGTGGTAAATCTCTATATTAATGTATGAAAAAAAAATGCAGGAATACTATAGTTGTACTATAGTTCCGTTTAGTACAGTATGGGGTAGCCACGTCCATACAGATGGACATGCTTTGTGTATCGTCTCAGCAGGGGTTAAATGCATGTACGAGTAGAAGGTGTGCTCAGTATAGAGTGCAAATCTTCGCCAGTAGCACGACGGACACACAGACAGACGAACATGGAGGCAAACACGTGGAAAAACTGACCGCTCTATTAATAATTATTTAGCATTAGCATGCTAACACTAACAAACACACAGACAAACATGCTAACCGACAGACACACTGACTGCTCTCCAATTATAGTTATTAGCATTAGCATGCTAACGCAAGTTGTAATAGGGAGCGTAGGAAGGGTGTGTCTGTCTGTGTTATTCAAGAATGTCATTCATCCTTTCTTTGTTGCTATTCAGATTCAGAGTTTTATTTGCCATTTGGAAGTAATATAAATCATACAGTTCTCATACAAACACAAACAAATTAGGTATAAATGGAGAGCTGTTTTGAACAGATTTGTTCGTAAGAGTTAAGATTATAATTGTACGGAGCCCGGACTGGCCATCGGGAGTTTTCCCGGTGGCCTGGCCTGCACAGATAAAAAAAAAGAAAATTATATAAAAAAATATATTATATATTTTTTTTATTATAATTTTTATTTTTTTTTGCCAGGCCATTGTTTCTAGTTGTGGTGGTGGCGCGGCGCGATCGTTTTTAGATAACCAGGTGGGTGGGGAACAACCAGGATTTCACTGTCTGCTACAGAGTTGGAGAACTATCTGACTCTCTCTCCCTCACGCGGACACACACACACACAATGGAGCCGTGCTGCTGCTTGTGATTGGTGGAGGCGGGACCAGGCGATACAACTGATTGACCGTGGAGGCGGCGAATGGAATGGCAGATGGCACACTCCCAAAAGGAGTTGTTAAATCTGACATTACAAAAAACAATATGTGGTGGTTATGATTGGGGCTGAAGTTGAATAAACAATTTATGAAAGAGAGAGTCAAAATAATTCCAAGATAATTCAAAGATTACACACCTTTGCCACATTGGCTACAAACATAATCACTGCAAAGTTATCAAAAAAATAAGAATCTGATCAGACACAAGGGTTAAGTTGTTGTTCCCTTTCTAATTTCCTCAAAAACATCTAGTCTAGTTAATGTGATCAATATTATTTGACAATTGATGCTTTTTGTTGGAAATTTCAGTCAGTGAGCTCATACTTTGAGCTCATTTTATAGTTAAAATGATTGAGACAACGCAACCTTCTGTCTTCGTTGTGCATGCATGCGTGTGCTCACCACACGTGATACATGTGTCACTATTCTGGCAGTGGCTACTGTTATTATAGTATTGTAATGAAAGGTCTGTTATTTAATGTTTGTGTAAAGGGCTATTTTAACTGTTGATGGGTAGTGCATCAGTAAAGTGAATATGGTATTGTGCTCTTGCCTTGTTTGAATAGGTGGAGAGAGTGGTTAACTGTATTATAATAGTAAATAGACAAATATGTTGTGCTCTTGCTTTTTTCTTTTTGAAGGTGGAGAGAGTACCATTGCTAGTGCCACAACAGTTTTATTTGAGGTTCATAACAGTACATTGTACTAAGCAATTGTTGGCTCATTAGTTTGTGATTCACATGCACTAAAATTCACCAGAATGCAGGAAATTAAGTCTTTTGTAACTAACATTTTCCGGGTGGGGGACCCCCAGACCCCCCACTTAAAGAGTGGCCTGATTGGGGCTATATTTCGCGCTATATCTCCTGGTATGAATTATTTCCCCAGTCCGGCCCTGTACGGAGCTATTGCTACGATAACCTACCGAACCTGCCTATACTGCTGAACATTAGCTGCCTCTCAACACAGTAGAAAGGCTTTTTTGTCTAGTTACACGCTCGCACCTTGAACACAACACAAGCTACCTGACG
>NC_140165.1:111439825-111477317 GCF_963971535.1 Notolepis coatsorum
GGCTCGCCTGTTCGAGCCCAGCGCTCCACATTGCTTTCAGTTTAGCTGGTCAACCGTACTAATACACATTGGCCGTATTAGGGGGTGGGAAACTGATGGGTGGGGATCGGGCGTTGTGGGACAGCGACTCCTACAGGTCGGTTGGTGCACCTGCGCAGTAGAATCAGGAAGTGTCGGGGGGCAGCGTGAGCCTCCCACGCGTTACTCCTCGCCACTGAGAGATCGAGCTGCGCAGGTGAAAAGATGCGACTGCTGTTACCTCAATTACCGGAGGGGACTTGTGCTATGTATGACTTAGTCCACATTGCAGCCGGCTTGTGGGAGGCAAGAAACAGCGTCCGTGACAGGGGAGGGTTGAATTGGGTGATATGAAATTGGGATGGGAGAAAATATAGAAAATGGGAGAAAAAGTGAAAAAAAAAAAAAGAAGAAGATGATCACAAACCTCCCTACCTCAGTATGTAACTGTTTTTAATTTAATAACATGATCACCCTGCATCAGTGTGTAACTGATTTTAATTTAAGAACATCTATGACAACTAAATTGGAGCCATTTTGATTAAACTGCTGTTATTTACTTTATTGTTTCTGTCGACTGAACACCTTACCTGTTAATTCCTCAGATGAATATGATCTACCAGTATAAGCAACATACAAATATGAATTAAATGTTTATGTATAGAGTAATCATTCCAAAAAAATTATATATACATACAGTACATCCACCAAGCTTTAAGAAAGGTGCAGAATACAATTATTGCTTTTCCCCCCACAAAATGTTATTGATTGTGTTCTTTACATGTTGTGTGCATGTACAGTATCCCCTCCCTACTTCCCTGTAGTGCAACATCTAGTGTTATCTAGACTATAGCACATTTAAATATATTTTCTCATTATTGGCCCAAACAGGCGTCCTATAAACCTAACCACCCCCATCAGTACCTAGCTATTGAAATGGCCTACTTCACTTTACGCTCAACCAACCAGTCACAATCAAGTAGACTGAAACATACATCCTTGGTTGTAGCCAATGAGACAAGCTTTTCAATGATATATGATATGTGGTTGCTGACGTTAGCCATGCAGCTATTGGAGCTTTCTCTTCCCCATACAAGCTCCTGGAGAGGTGTGCGATGAAGAGGCACAATGGTCGGTTTACTTTACCTTGCAATCTAATATGCACTTGAGATTTGTTAACTTGCCAGCTAGGTTTGTAGTTGTGAAACGTTAATAGTTGTGTAACGTTAGTAACTAGTGACTAGTGATTACCCTGTAGCAGACTGTTCTGTGTTTTGCTACGTTACACAAAACAGTCTGCTAACAGTAAAAAGGAGTGCACCAAGTGTGCGCGAGAGAGAAACATTGCACACACACACAAATTAACGTTACGTTCAAAACATTTGGATTAGCAAATGTTGTTGGTGCTTTGGATATCCGGTTAACCAACATATTGTCAATAGAATAATCAAATATTGATATTCCTTCAAATTCCCATCACTACCTGGCAGAGTATCAAAGTGTCCTTGAGCAACACGCTTAACCCCTAACTGCTCCTGATAAGCAGGTTGGCACCTTGCATGGTTTCCTATGCCTTTGGTGTGAATGTGAGGCATTTGTAAAGCACTTTGGATAAGAGCACTAAATGAAGTCCATTTAGCATGTAATCACTGCTACTTGTTCCTGGGCTGCACAGATCAGTCAGCAACCTGCGCACAGGCTGTTCACTTGATAGAGTTACAACAAAAGCCTTTTTTTCCGTTTGCATGTGGGTTGCATGGCGGCAGGACCAACAAAGGCAACTTTCACCATGTGAAATAGAACTGGAAAACAAGGTACTGTATTGATCTATAGGGCGATAGCCTACTTGTGCACAATGCCTTTTTATGAAACATACACACAGAGATGTCTGATAATAAACATGGCTAGTTCATTTTAATCTATGTTGTGCATCAGGGGCGTTTTTAGGGTTAGAAAACATTGGGGGCTTCAGCTACGCAATTTTAGAGTAATGAGGTCCAGGTCCATGAGAGGGATCTGGGCAGTCCCCATAGAGAATTCAAAGTAAACAGGACCAAATCATCAGTTTATTATTTATTTATTTAACCTTTATTTAGCCAGATAAAACATTGATCTGGTCCAAGAGGCCCCAACAAGAGTACAAATATACATATACACATATACATACATACATACATATATACATATATATACATATATACATATTAGGGCTGACCCATATTAGTCGATTAGTCGACTAATCGGTCGAAAGGAGCCGTAGTCGACTGGCCAACCTCTTAGTCGAATATAAAAAAATTAAATTGAATATTTTTTTAATAATTTTTATTCTTTAAAAAATCTTCATTCTTTCCAAAAGAAAAGAGGCCTAGAAGTGTGGCTAACGCTAATGGTACACATGCCAGAGGCTAACTGCCTACGAAAACAGGCACAGAGGCACTGAAAGAGGATTTCACCCGTCTAATGAACACACTAGACTAGACAAATATCAAGATGTATCCACCAGTGGACCAATTGCATGCTTTTGCAGAGGACAAGAAGCCTTCAGTCGACTCCTTCAGACATTAAGCACCCCCCACAGCCCAACAGTCGACCAATAGTCGACTAAAGGCAAATTTTGGCAAATCATAGTCGACCATCCAAATCCTTAGTCGGGGACAGCCCTAATACATACATACATACATACATACATACATACATACATACATACATACATACATACATACATACATACATACATACATACATACATACATACATACATACATACATAATACATACATACATACATACATACATACATATACACCAATAACAAAAAAAACACAGTTAACCCATTCTCCGCCATTGACGGATTAAAACGGCATTCCTCGCCATGCTTAATCTGCCAATGACAGATTACGCCATCATCAAGATCAATATTTCAAATTTTCGTCATGGTATTCACATTTCACCCACGAAGTCATGACTGGTGCTGTAGATCTCCACTCAACTCTCCAGCGCTTCAATACCACCACCTGGTGGCCGATCGGCGAGTTGCCAAACCGGAAGTGGGGCCGGAAGTGCTTGGTGTCACCCCTATTCCGTCCGCCACTCGCTATCGCGCGCGGGACTCCATCTGGACACACTGGATAATCGATCCGTTGCCATAACTCGATAAACAACATTATTTGGACGTATATAGTATTATACAACCTGGAAATGGAGCGCATAGATCAACATCCCATAATAGCGATATTTTTGCTCCAGTATCATCTCCCATCGCTACGAGGAAGCTGCGGTGAGTTTCAGCGTTTTTGATTATTATTATCCATACAAACTGCTATGATCTATATCACCCATACGACATGAATCATTTAAAGGGGAACTATTTTACTATTTCTTTCACTATTTGGGCACTTTTACACAATTCCTGTGAGTTTATGGAACACCTCTGTATTTCAATTTTTTTGATGATGAGTCATGACGTTTAGGACCTTGTACAATTGAAATTTTTTATCTGACGTCAATCGCTATCAAACTGCATTTGATGATCTAATTATATGCATAAATGGCTATAACTCACGTTCTATGAAATACTGCAGAAAACGATAAAAACATATTCATACTCTAGACCAGGGGTCAGGAACCTTTTTGACTGGGAGAGCCATAAAAGCCAAATATTTCAAAATATATTTCATTGAGAGCCATATAGTATTTTTAACATATAATAAATTAAATATGTCTTACTTTTAATGCGACTTCTGGTGCTGCATGGTTTTGCTGATGGCCTTGTAATCTGGTTCATACATGGTGAGATTGAGCTTCATGGAGGCGTTGAGGCTTCCATCAGTTAAACGTGAGCGTAGGTTGGTCTTAATGTTCCTCATATGCGAGAATGACTGCCCACATGCATATGTAGAGCCAAACATGGTCAATACGGCAATACTCACGCTGCATTGTGTGGTATGTCACAGGAAGCTCGTTCCAAGTTTTAAGAATCAGCTGGTCTTCAGGTTGAAGATTTTTAATTTCTGTCCACTTGTGTTCCCTCGCCAGCTCTGCTCGCTATATCTTCAGCTACAGATACTATTAGCTGTATCTTCAGCTACAGATACTATTAGCTGTATCTTCAAAACTAATTTCTGTTTAAAATAAAATACAAAAAATAAAATACAAAAAAAAACGAATTTCTGTTTACTTTAAAATGACACAGTATTATTAACACTTTGACTGCCGGGACCCGTCTTTAGACGTCTTTGCTGGCCATGCTAAAGTTGCCGGGGGACGCTGTACATCGTCCTTATATCAATATTTCAAAAATCTGCGATCGGATTCATAATGTCCCTCCGCTGGCCTGAGATCCACCAGCAGGACCCACTGAGCTCTCTGGCGGTTCAGGAGCGCCATCTGGTGGCCGATCGGCGCAACCGCTTAACAGGAAGCGCAGTAGAGGTTTTGCTGGTTGGCCATATTACTTCCGGGCACTCGGTATAGGTTCCGGCACTCTAGCTCGTCACACTACATAGCGATCGATTGCCAATAACTCGATAAACAACATGATTTGGACGTATATACCATTATACAAGCTGGAGATGGACCGGGTAATAATATATCCCATAATGATAAAATGTCTACTCGACGATGATCGCCCAACGGCGCGCGGAGACTGGGGTGAGTTTCAGCGTGTAACGTTACCGTCTTCGATAATAACTGATATTATCAACATTTGACCCACATTAGATGATTGGTATAACGCTGCCCACGGAATTATAAACGCCCCCTCGCCCATCCGGTCAACATCAGATGACGTGTAGTAACTTCTAGAAGTACGTCTAGTTGGAATTTTTTATATCGCGCTGATTGCCATCAAACTGTATTTCATCATCAATATAATGCATTTGGGGCTATATATCACGTTCTGGAGAAAGCTGCAGAAAGAGATGAAAACATACTTATACATTAGACCATACTTTACTATGAATATGTGAATGAAAAAGTTTAACGTTGCTACACAATGAACAATACATATAGGACTTTGAATGGGCCCTAATAATGGCAATGTAGCAATAGAATTTAAAAAGTTATAGCCCTGCAAAGAAGGGGACTTTCTCCATAGACAAATAGCGCTGGCAATCTATGGTATATCATTAATTTAACCTTAGGCAACCAAAGTGTTAAGAAATATCACAAGTATTAAAAAAAAAAAAAAAACTTTTTTCTTTACTCAAAAATTTCTGGGAGCCATATGCTGTCACCAGAAGAGCCATATATGGCTCGCGAGCCATAGGTTCCCGACCCCTGCTCTAGACCGTATTTTTGTATGAATGTGTGAATGAAAAATTATAACGTTCCCAGATACTGAACGATAGATAATTGATGTTGAATGGGCCATAGTAATGTCAATTTAGCAATACAATTTAAAACGTTATAGCCCTGCAAAGTAGGGGAACATCTCCATAGACAAATAGAGCTGGCAGAGGATGGTATAAGAAGGGTACAATGCCTGGCCAAGAATACACATAAGCAAATGGAAAAAACAAACAAACATATGCAAAGCCTATGTACAAAAGAAATAAACAGTTAATCTCTAGTCTTTACAGTTTTCTTCGATTGCATAAACACTCAAATCAAAAGTATTACACAATTATCAAAACCTTACACTCAAGGAGCAAAACATAGGCCCAGATTTGCACCCCTATAAGCACAAAGTCAGCCTCACACTTTTTGCAAAACAATACACACAGTGATTTGCAAAACACTAAACACACTTGCATTACATTAGACACAGAATGTCAAATTACCACACATATGAGCCAATTGGTTAAACACAGCCATCAGATGCACAAACACGCCATTGCTTAATTGTAGATGCAACTGGTTCAAACAGAATTAAGTCATATGAAACGTGTGTTTCATATGGTAACAAAATGTAGTTTTTATAAATTAGTGTATAGTTTGTGTTTAATTTAGCAAAGGATCTGAGGTGTTCTGATAATTGTGTGTGTGGTCATTACACTATAATTACACATGGGAAAAACAGAGTCCATTCTCTTTGGTTCAAATAACAAACTCAGCAAGACCGACGGCTTCTCAGTTACAGTGGGTGACAATATTGTCACAAGAAAAGATGAAATTACCTACCTGGGTTCCATCCTAAAGGCTAATCTTTCCTGTGACAAAATGGCATCCAATGTAATAAAAAAATTCAACCAATGAACTCGATTCTTGTACCGGATCTCCTCTCTGGTAAATAAGAATACCCTGAAGACTCTGGCAGGAGCACTCATTCAAGGGTACTACGACTATGCTTGCACCTCATGGTACCAAAGCACCTCAAAGGCACTAAAAACAAAATTACAAACATCTCAAAACAAACTGGTCAGACTACTGCTTGACCTTACTCCTAGAACCCACCTCACCCCTGCCCACATTGACAACCTAGGATGGCTCAGAGTAGACAACAGAGTACAGCAACTTGCAATGGGCCTGGTCTACAAGATACACTACACAACCAATGTACATGTCAAAATACTTCCCAAAGGTCAGTTAATACCACGATCACAACACCAGAGGGAGCTCCACAAATCATGTTAAACCAAGATTCGGCTCAAACAAGGGACTAAACACGTTTAGCAATTATGCCACATCAATGTGGAACGCCCTACCCAAAGCTGTAAAGGAATGTGAATCACTACCCACTTTAAAAACCACTCTCAAAGAACACCTACGGGAGACTGCAATTCGAAACTGGCCCCTGCAAATGCCCTAACCCAACCCCCTCCAATGTACAGTAAATTACCAAGTATGGCTTTGTCAATATTCCAATGTACAGTTTTGCTTGTACAGTGTACAGTGTCCGCCACCCTCCACCCACCCCCTACCCAACCCCACCCCCCACCCCACCCACCCAACCACCTCCAATGTACAGTCCCCCCCACCCAACCCCACCCCACCTACCTAACCTCCTCCAATGTACAGTTTCTACATCAAATGTATATACTCTTTTTTCTGGACTCTTTTTGTATCACAAACAGTAGGCCTACTGTAATTGCAAATCTGGTATGTCATAAATGTATAGATGTAGCAGTACTGTCTATCTATATGTTGTGTGTCATATATGTTATGATGAATTGAAAATGGGGGACCCTGATGTAAACAAGACGAAAGTCTTTCTCTGGTCTGCATCCCCTTAACAATTGTATGTATTGAGCTGTACTGTACTGTACCCATTCTGCAATCTGTTAATAAAGTTTTCAATCAATCAATCAATCAATGGTTGTGCTAATTGTGTCTAGTGTTTTGAAACACCGGGCCCTGTTTTCAAAATCGTGCTTAAGCAATCGAGAAAAAAAACTGTATTGTGTGTTTCATTATATACATATGTTTCAGTCTTCTCATAAAAAAATTATATTTTTGGGTCTTTTCCTGCCTTTGGTCCGCTTTGCATTCACATCTCAAATAAACCAACCGGACTATCCGAGGAAATTAACCAGGGTTCGATTAAAGCTTATTATAGTTTATCACAGTATCATGAGCATGCCTTTGTCAGTGGACACTGGACATGGGTATGGATGGCTCCATGTGCTGCTGCGTTAAAGTGAACATCTTCAATACCTATCTGTACTATTTAAAAGCACAGTGCAGGACACACTCAAAGGTTATCGCACCTCAGAGATTGCAGTGGACATGTATGACAGGACAAAGGCCATATGTAATGGCCTTGGGATTGAGGAACATACTACCAGCCAAAGGAGGAAGCAGAAAAGGATGGACGAGTATGTAGTTGAGTCATCTTGTGGCACAAGCTCAGACCTCAGCTCAGGAGATCAGCTGAGACAGAGACTGTTCTATCCAGTCCTCGACAGAATGCTGCAAGAGCTTGAGAGCAGGTTCTCCTGAGTTGGATAACAACTTATGAGAGGCATACAGGCATGTCATCCAGCCTCAGACCAGTTTCTCTCAGTGGAATTGCTGCAACCCCTCGCCACACATTACAATATCCAACTACTGCCACAGGAGATCACAGTTGCAAAGTGTTTCCTGGCCAGGACAGGCAGAGATGAAGTCCCTACCATCCAAAGTGTATTTTCCCTCCTGGATGATAATAATAATAATAATGCATTTTATTTATAATGTGCCTTTCAGGACACAAAAAAAAAAGTCCACAAATCGGTGAATGAAAAAATTATAGAATCAAATGAAAACTACTACTTATTAAAAATGGATGTTTAAAAGTACAAAAAACAAAACAAAAAATACCAAACACTAACAAACATTCAGCACAGACAATGGGGATGCTGCCATCAAAAAAATTAAATTTAAACTAATTTATTTAGTTTTTTTACGATCCGGGGCTAGGAGAAAAACATCCGGGGCTAAAGCCCTGGAAGCCCAGGGCTAACAACGCCACTGTTGTGCATTTGTTGGGACAGTGGCCCAATAACAGTGAATGAAAATGATGAATAGCCTAAACCTATTGCCACTGTGCCACACAGTTGTTACCACTGTTGCCTCACAGCAAGAAGGTCCAGGGGACCTTTCTGTGTGGAGTTTGCATGTTCTCCCCATATTTGCGTGGGTTTCCTCTGGGTACTACGGTTTCCTCCCACACCAGAAGCCATGCATGTTAGATTTCCTGCCACTGCCCTTGACCAAGGTACTGGTAGAGTTGGTCTCCGGGCGCCGCACTGTGTGGCTGCCCACTGCTCCTAAATAGTAACAGTAGGATGGGTCAAATGCAGAGGACAAATTTCCCCAAGGGAATAAATTAAGGTTCAACTTCGCAACACTTTGCCCTCGTCTGTTGGCCGAGCGCTGTATTTTTGCCGATCAACCTACACATCGTTGGAAAGCTAAAATGGTCACCATTCGATTTACACCCTACTCGACCCATTACGTGCTTCCAATCTCGGGTTACAAGGCCGAAAAGCCAATGACAGTCGGTTTCGGACAAGTGTCCACGTCCGGTTTCGGTCACCTCTGACCTCTGATCGACCCACCTCTTCAATCTCACTTTCACCTGGATCATCATCCTCCCTCCATCGCAAGACTCAAACTTTACATTTGAAATCATTCACATTTTATTGTTGATATTCCTTTGTTATGTTTTACTCTGTTCTGCATTTATGAAATAATTATATTGTGTGTGTGTGTGTGTGTGTGTGTGTGTGTGTGTGTGTGTGTGTGTGTGTGTGTGTGTGTGTGTGTGTGTGTGTGTGTGTGTGTGTGTGTGTGTGTGTGTGTGTGTGTGTGTGTGTGTGTGTGTGTGTGTGTGTGTGTGTGTGTGTGTGTGTGTGTGTGTGCGTGCGTGCGTGCGTGCCTGCGTGCGTGCGTGCGTGTGTGTGTGTGTGTGTAAAGCTACTTTGGGTACTTTGGGTTATTATTATTATTATACACACCACACGCACACACATTAATTAATTTTAGTTTCATATTTAGATATTTTCATTTTCACAAAAAGCACCTCATTGCGGATGCCATAAATGAACAACTTGATTACCTTATGAAGGTCATTAGTGATTAGTGGGGAAAGGGACTGGAGACTGAGCCTGTGATTGAATTGATTGTACATTGATTACTGTTTGCCAAAGAGCTTTACTCATTTAACACTTACAACAAACGTGGCATCGGGTATCATTCATCATTTATAGAGTGGATGTGCTAAATGATACTCTGTGAAACCCATTCTCATCTGCTGTCAATAATACATTGGCCGGAGACAGGGCTTAGGTGTGAATCGCGATGTACTGTAGATTTGATAACATGGTCGTCGGACTCGAACCTTGACGGCAGGTAGAGTAGTTTGGCTCATGAGAAACAACCCTCATGTTAAAGCTACTACGAGGAGAAGTTTCAACAAAATCACATTATATGTCATTGTCAGATTTGTTGTGATACTTTGGTATAATTACAGTAAACAAAGGAGACCATTGCTGAAAAAATTTAGGTATTTATCTTCAAAAATGGCTGCCATTTTGTAACCATTGGTAACCACTTTTTAAAGAAATTGAAAGAATGTCCGTGCAGTTATAATAACACTAGGATATCACTGTTCCATTGTAACTTGTTCCCATAAACCACGTTGCTTCCTGTTTTGTCGCTTGTTCCCGCCCCCCCTGGTGTGGCATTTGTTTTGACGGCGAGAGGAGAGGGTGAACAGCATAGATATCTATAGAACACTAGATAGCTTGCCCGCGCTGCCGGCCAATGGAGAGCGACGTCACTGAACCGCCGCCATCTTGGGAGGGTCAGCCTTGAGTGAGAGTGAGTGAGCTGCACAGACAAAAATACTCATAACTCGCTGAAATATTGACGGATTTACAAACGGTTTGGTTTATTACAAGCATTATTAACGTGGCTATGATTCAAGCGGTTTGTAAAAAAAAACATCTTTAAAATTATTTTTTTTATAAGTATGCAGTATCATAACTACATATTTTATGTTTATAGCAAACCAACCCGTTTGTAAATCTGTCAATATTTCAGCGAGTTATGAGTATTTTTGTCTGTGCAGCTCACTCACTCTCACTCAAGGCTGACCCTCCCAAGATGGCGGCGGTTCAGTGACGCTGGTGACTCCGCCTTAAGCTATCTAGTGTTCTATATATATCTATGGTGAACAGCCCTTGCTGACCGTGAATGTGGAGCAAGTTTTGTGTGGAAAGGCTTCCTTTCCTTTCAATTTACAATGATGTATTGAATCTCACAGAGGTTTCACGAGGAGCCATGACCATTACTCTACACACAGAGGAGGATATGAAGGCCAGTGGTGGCCTAGAAAAGTTAAAGAAGATGACCCCTCCCCAAATGCATCCCGTTGAAGTGCACTTAACCCCCAGCTGCCACTCCACTGGAGCTGTTCAGCGGCTAACACGTGGACTATTGTGTGGTCATACTGGGCAGCTCCTAGGTGTGAATGCATAGAGTGTGAAGCAGGGCATTGCTGAAAAAGAGAATATGTGTTCAGTGAACCTATCATGGGTAAATAAAGGTAGAAACAGAAATGGGTTACACAGTCAACACTGTGTTCTATTATTTTCTTTTTTTATTATTCTGTTTTATATCAGAAAAGCACATGGAATTACATAAAAAAGCAAATACATTGAGTAATAATAATATATAATAATAATAATAATAATAATAATAATAATAATAATAATAATAATAATAATAATAATAATAATAATAATAATAATAATAATAATAATAATAATAATAATAATAATAATAATAATAATAATAATAATAATAATAATAATAATAATAATAATAATAATAATAATAATAATAATAATAATAATGCAGGACCTGTCGCAGAGGTCTTTAATTTGCATGCAACGACACCTTGATGACGTATCCGTGGTTACAATGTTTCCCGCTCAAAACTGGTGGAAACATGGGGCCAGTTCAGCATCAAGGTTCCAAGAATCCTGAAAGGAACCGTTTCAAGACCCAGAACTAATTTGGTAGGAAAGGGCTGTCAGGTTACCTTTCAAATTACCTTTCAAACTTGAACAGGAGCGTTGATTCCATTCCATTCCAATCACTACTCTGTGCACACTATGGTACTAGCTGGTACTCTATGATACTACTGTATATGGTACTATATAGCACACAATGGTACACTATGGTACTCATTGGTACTATATGGTACTATATGGTAATATTTAGTACATGGTGGTACACTATGTTACTCGATGGTACTCTTTGGAGCTCTATGGTACACTAATAGTACACTATGGTACACAGGGCCGCCTGGGAGAAATGCGAGGCCCTGTGCGAGATTTAACGCGAGCCCCCCCCCCCCCCCCCCCCCCCCCCAAAGGTTACAAAAAAAACAAAAAAAAATATATATATATATATATATATTTTTTTTTTTTTATTTTTATTTTTTTCATACAGTCAACATATTCTTAAATAATAGCGCTGCCCGAGGCGGGGCATGATACAGTCAACATATAGCAAAAGAGAGAGCGAGAGAGAGCTCCCGTTCTACAGTCAATATACATGTGTACAGAGAGAGAGAGAGAGAGACACATTGGAAAGAAATTGAAATGCTATTTGGCCCTAAACAGAGAGTACACAGTGGCAGAATACCTGCGCACTGTGACTGAAGATCCTTGACTATACAGACTCAGCGAGCACATAGCCTAGCCATCGAGAAAGGCCGCCATAGGCAGACTGTGTGTGTTAGAAAGAGAGAGAGAGAGAGAGAGCATGTGTGTTAGAGAGAGAGCATGTATGAGAGAGAGAGAGAGAGAGAGAGCATGTGTGTGTGTGTTAGAGAGAGAGCATGTATGAGAGATCCAAAAGGACAAAGATCAACACTTAAATCCAAGAGAGAGAGAGAGAGAGAGAGAGAGAGAGAGAGAGAGAGACACATTGGAAAGAAATTGAAATGCTATTTGGCCCTAAACAGAGAGTACACAGTGGCAGAATACCTGAGCACTGTGACTGAAGATCCTTGACTATACAGACTCAGCGAGCACAGCCTAGCCATCGAGAAAGGCCGCCATAGGCAGACTGTGTGTGTTAGAAAGAGAGAGAGAGAGAGAGAGAGCATGTGTGTTAGAGAGAGAGCATGTATGAGAGAGAGAGAGAGCATGTGTGTGTGTGTTAGAGAGAGAGCATGTATGAGAGATCCAAAAGGACAAAGATCAACACTTAAATCCAAAGAGAAGAGGGTCTATACCAGAGAAACCAAAGCAGCAAGGAGCCAATGGCCGACATCAGCTAAATAGGCTAGCCAGGTACTGTGACACCAGGCCACACACAGCTTTGGCCAACGGCCCAACGCTACCCAAGCTACACAAACGACCAAGACATTCACACACAGCACATGTCGTATCTCCAAATGTTGTGAAGTAGCATATGTTTTGCCTGGAAAAAAACATCGTTATTAACAAAACATTCGGGAGGGGAAGGAAGGAAGAGTGGGGTAATGTCATGACATTTTCATTAATCTTACCTGCACCAAGGAACGCAGGACGAAAGGCCGTAACACAGGTCTCCACGTTGACGAAAGGCCTCTCGCTGTCGGGACAAAAATAAGCTGCTGCCAGAGCCTTGTCATGGTGCAGGCCCGACTACATCTTCTGTCAAAGATGATGTCGTAGTCAGAGTGCCAGAAACCCCTGCTATTCTCACGGCTAATGTCAATGGTCGTAGCACAAGCTAACAGCTAACTCAAGGCTAACTGATAGCATCAAACGAACGTTCCCAGCCGAGCGCAGCCGGCAGTTAACGTCGAAGCTAAACAGCTAACTGGCTAACAGTTAGCTCAACCAGGCTATCGCTAACCATTAGCTAATGCAGAAGCAAGCTATGCGGCTACATACAGCCAGGTGCTGACACCAGGCACACACTGTTAGCTACTAGTAGTACTATTAGCTAGTCGGCCAGTTTAGCTCCAGAGAGTGAGAGAGAGAGAGAGAGAGAGCGATGTCCACGGCGGGAATAGAATAGAGTTAATAGAATAGGTTAAAAACTCACCAAACGTCTTCATCTTGGCTGCAGGTTAGCTAACGCTAGATAGCCTTTAGCTAAGCTAGCTACTAGCCGACATCATCATGGGCCATGGCCTATATCCCGACTGCATCATGACAAGGCTCCAGCCATTTGTCCCGCCTTTCGTCAACGTTCCTTGGTGACTGACCGACTGATAATGACCGACCTTGGCTGGCATAACTAAGCATAATAGTCAAAAGCTGCACGCGCGAAATATTCAAACGCAGCTGACTCTTCTTCTTCTTCTTCTTCTTCTTCTTCGTTTAAGTTTCCGGCGGCGTACTATGATGTAAGTAACCACTCCCTTCGTTGAAACCAATGCCTGCTGCAGAGCACCAGAGCTCCAATAGTGACCCAGGTGCAGACCCAGGAACAAGTCAGACACATTCTACAAACGTGTCTAATGTGAAATATATAAGCATATAAGCAAAACTAGATTTTAGGTATGTGATGAAAAAGGGCCTCGCGGGAAGGGGGGCCTCGCAAAAAAATAAAAAAAAATAAAAAAAATAAAAAATAATAAAAATAAAAAAAAATAAAAAAAATAATAAATAAAAAATATTTTTTTTTTATTTATTTATTTTTATTATTTTGCGAGGCCCCCCTTCCCGCGAGGCCCTGTGCGACCGCACTGCTCGCACACCCCCTGAGGCGGCCCTGATGGTACACACATGCAAACCAACAAACTCAAACCACAAAACACACAGAACACCTAAATAGCAAAGGGATCTGCCTCCAATCCCCCCTGAAAGGTCACCTGCCAATAACGCGCGGTTACTTTCAGACTTGGCGCGGGTTTGGCGGCCATAATTCCTCGCGGGTTCCACTCCGCCACTGTTTATAGTTAATTTCATTAAGCCCAATCTCTGTTATTCTAATTACACAGACATCTTTTGCGGCAAATAAAAGTTAATGAGTTTTTATGAAAATGGCTCGACGTGACCTTTTTATATTGTTCATTTACATCTCACGCCTCCCTGTCCTCTGCCGAATGGCACGGTGGAGGTGGCCGTGCCGCACACACACTCGCGTGAGCGCACACACACACACACACACACATACACACATACACAGACAGACATACAGACGGACGGACGGACGGACGGACGGACGGACGGACGGACGGACGGACGGACAGACAGACAGACAGACAGACAGACAGACAGACAGACAGACAGACATACAGACAGACAGACAGACATACAGACAGACAGACAGACAGACAGACAGACAGACAGACAGACAGACAGACAGACAGACAGACAGACAGACAGACAGACAGACAGACAGACAGACAGACAGACAGACAGACAGACAGACAGACACACAGACACACAGACACACACAGACAGACACACAGACAGACAGTGAGATAGATCTCTCCTTCCCCACCCACCTCCAACAACACCGTCAAATGTGGTTACTTCCCTAAGTTGTTTTCCATAAATCACTTAGCCTTTTGACGTCCATAAATCTTCGAGATGCCCTTTTCAAGTCGGTCATAAACAGGTCTCTCTGATGCATCACCAGCCTCGGTGCCGCAGCACCTCAACGCACTCCAGATAGCTGAGGTTTTGGAAGTGGTGAATGTGGTTTTGGTAGTGGTGAATGTGGTTTTGGTAGTGGTGAATGTGGTTTTGGAAGTGGTGAATGTGGTTTTGGTAGTGGTGAATGTGGTTTTGGTAGTGGTGAATGTGGTTTTGGAAGTGGTGAATGTGGTTTTGGAAGTGGTGAATGTGGTTTTGGTAGTGGTGAATGTGGTTTTGGAAGTGGTGGATGTGGTTTTGGAAGTGGTGAATGTGGTTTTGGAAGTGGTGAATGTGGTTTTGGAAGTGGTGAATGTGGTTTTGGAAGTGGTGAATGTGGTTTTGGAAGTGGTGAATGTGGTTTTGGAAGTGGTGAATGTGGTTTTCTGCATTTATATAGTGCTGTTATCCAAAGCTCTTTACAACGTATGCCTCACATTCACCCATTCACACACCGAAGGCGGAGGTTAGTCAGGGGGTTAATTGTCTTGCTCAAGGACACTTCGACAGGAGGAGCTAGAATCGAAGCGGGGAACCTTCCGATTACCAGACGGCCACTTTACCTCCTGAGCCGCTGTCTAGGTTGCATAACTAGGTAGGTTACATAACTAACTCAGACTAGACTTCACCCCACTGGTTTCATACGGAGACAGTTCTAGTTCATTAATAATCCCTCACGGGGGACGTGGTCTCCAGCAGCTCCAGGGTGTTCAGTCTTCGCTGCAGCTATAGGGAAATTAATGGACTATGAATAGAACGCTCCTAGCTTTGTCTGGTCCATGCAGCTGTGGTCCTGTGAACAGAGCCTTCTAATATACATTTCTCTCTCTGATGAGGCTGTGGATTTTACATTTTAAGCGGCAGTTGTAAAGTTCAAAACGAGCGTAGCGTCGCAGATCAGGTCACCCGACGTCACCAGCGCTAGTGCGTTCTCTGCAACATCCGGTCATTCAGGGTTACATTTCAATGTTAACAAACACATCAAATATTTTGGTGAAACACAATTTGCCCTCTAACCCCACATGCAGTATGCAGTATCGAGGACATAATTACTGGTAAACATGAAAGGAAACATTTTTACATTTCTGGCAGAAATAATAATGCACTGGGGCTTTGTCATAATGTCGTGATGTGAGCACTGCTGTAATGTGAAAAATGTCATCCAGTGTATACATGCTACAGGTATAAGTTCAACAATGTACAGTGAAACTGAAAAAACAACAAACAGTCAGAGTTGACAAGCCAGCCTCCCTCTCTTTGCCAATAGTCACATGAATAAAAATCCATTTAGATGTGTTTTTATCTGCCTAATAGGCCATCAGCAGATGAAGCTGATGCCTGGGGAATAACATAAGGCTAACGTAGTGTCTGATCACACCTGATTTACCCAACGCACCGCTGGAGATCAATCATAATTCATGCAATTCTGTTCCACTCACTGATCCTTTTTAATTCATAACACACCGACTACTTGCTCGTAATCACACAGAGTAGACGGGTATACTGTATGATGTTTCAATGATGTTACAGTATATGAGACTCCCGATGGCAGGCTAAGAAATAATTTGATAGACTTTAAATATAGAATCTGCTAAACTAGACTATAGACGGTTTCATTAGAATTCCATTGCTAGGGGAACAATTTGGAGCTAAATGTCCAAATCCTGTCAAGTATTGCTTTAGCATAACATTGCAACAGGAAATAAACATGGGTCCTTTTAAAATATCTGTTATGGTTTGACACCGACCCGAAACGCAACGACACAAGAGAGTAGGATTCAGAGTTGCCAAAAACAAGGGCTTGTTTATTAAGACTAAATAAACAGCACAGACTTGGAAGAGTGCAAACAAAGACTGGAATACAAGCAAGGATGAATGTTGCTGCTCTGCAGCTTCTCCCGGGATGGTAGTCAGGGGAAGCAGACGCTGACGTCAGAACCGCTCTGCAGACTTCTCTCGGCAGAATCTCCGAGGTGGTTGCGGGACCGAGAGAGAGAGAGGGAGCGAGTTAACTCAGAGTGCAGGTGGAACAGAGCAGGTGAACAGGAGAGGTGACTTGTACCCGAAAACAGAGTTATCCAAGTGACTGAATCTTCGGTGTAAATACACACTGTGAGTAACGTTCCAAACACAATCCCAAGTGATAGATATCTTCGGTGCAAAAATAAACACTGTGAGCGAAGTCCCAAAATACAAATCCAATGTGATAATATCTTCGGTGTGTAAACACACAGTGGGAGATGTTAGGCCAAAATATTATCCCAATGAAACAATCCAAAAAAGGCTAAACGCTGGGTGAGTGACTGTCTGATAAAAAGCCGGAAATCTTCAGTGTTATATAAACACACGAAAAACGAAATTGGATCAAAGACAGTCATAAAGGCGTTGTGCGTAAAGAGCGTTGGAACAGAATGGAGCGAGCGCGTCGCCTCGGGGAAAGATACACTCTAATGCCTTATTCATTTTATATAAATAAACAATAAACAATAAAAACCCTTGGGTAAATAAGTCCGCCATTATGTATGGCTAGATAGATACACTCTTAATACCTTATTCATTTTATATAAATAAACCATAAACAATCAAAAGTAAACGAGAAACCCTTGGGTAAATAAGTCTGCCATTAGGCGTAAATTCAAAAAAAAAATTATTTTTTTTGAGCCTCGTAATAAAGCGGAAAAAAGGAAAATAAGGAAAAAAACTCCACCTGTTCGGTGTGTCTGAAGGTTGTTAGACTTACTAATGGCTCTTTAAAATAGATCTATAGTCTAATCATTAATACTCCCTTGTGTTACGTAGATACCTATTGCTTAAAATAAACGTATTTGTTGGGCTAAATTGATCTTACTCGTATTTACTGAACCCGGCATACTTCTTTCTAAGGATACTATAAAACTAATAATCGGCCTTAATGGGAAAAGTATTTAAAGGAAGCAGGTCAACAAGTTCTCTTCATTCATACCTCTTGGTTCTATACAATTAAAGAGGTGAATAAAATAACATTCCCTTTGCAAAAGTAGCTTATGTCTGTCACCTCCCCTGGCGGGCCTATATACCAACTCTAGACCCATGTAACGGAGATCTTTGACAGCATGCTTGCAAGTATTGAAGTGTCTAGCTACCGCCGATTTGACATCTGCATTTCTGATTGAACACTTATGTTCACTGATTCTTAATTTGAATGGTCTCGTTGTTTTGCCCACATATGAAAAATCACAAGGGCATTTCAGCAGGTACACTATGTTGGAGGAATTGCAGGTAATACGCCCTTTGACCGATAACCGTTTGCCCGTTTTTGGGTGTGTATAACTTTTGTCTTTGATCATCCCTTGGCAATGTACACAAGATTGACAGGGAAAGTTCCCATCTGGGATGTTAGACATAAAGTGAGTTGATTTTACCTTGGGAAAATCCGTTTTCACCAGAAGATTTGAGAGATTCGCTTGTCTTTTGTAATAGTAATTGGGCGAATGCTGAAACGCCGCTCCAACTATAGGATCTGACTGTAAAATATGCCAGTATTTATTGACAATGGTACGTATGTCTCTAGTAATCAGGCTGTAAGTAGACACAAAGGCCACTTTGTCAGAGTGTACCTTTTTCTTCTTAGGGGCCAGTAACAAGGATCTGTCAATCTGCTGAGTTTTGTGCAGGGCCTTAGCTGTTAAAATAGCACTGTATCCTCTGTCATGAAAATTCTCCCGTAGGGTTTCGGCTTGGGCCTTGAATCTGACCTCCGTGTCACAGATTCTCTTATACCTGAGTATTTGGCTGAAAGGTAGACTATTTTTTTTAAAGCCGGGGTATGGTAGCTAGAGAAATGTAGGAACGAATTTCTGTCTGTCTCTTTTTTGAAGACCTCTGTATGTAATGAAGTCCCACCTGGGGCTTTGTTGATTAAAACGTCCAAAAAGGGTAGCGTTTGTAAGTCAAACTTCAAAGTAAATTTTATCGTTACTCTACAAGAGTTGAGATATTCAAGGAAGTCATGGAGCTCAGACGATGTACCTGACCAAATAAAGAATAGGTCATCTATATAGCGCATGTAGGATTTGACATGTTTCTCAAACGGGTTATTATTAAAAACATGTTCTAATTCAAATTTCGACATAGAAAGATTAGCAAGGTTCACTGCGGCTGGCGAGCCCATGCTGAGTCCTCTGTTCTGCAAATAATATATATCTTGAAATCTAAAGTAGTTCCTCGTAAGCACAAGATCGGCTAGTCTAACTAGCGCGTCTGTGGAGGGGAGTAATTCTGCTCTCGAGTTTAAATAAAAACTCAATGCGTCTAACGCGTCAGCATGTGGAATGCTAGGGTACAGGCTGACTACATCCATTGTAACTAGAAAGTCTGTGGGACTAATATTACAGACTAGAAGCCCACTCAGGAAGGAAGTAGTGTCTTTTAAATACCCGCGTTGTGAAGAGGCCAAATCCTTAATATGTGCGTCTATATATTGCGATATTTTCTCTGTGGCAGAGCCTATGCCAGAGACTATCGGTCTACCTGGAGGGTTAACTAGATCTTTATGGATCTTGGGTAAGGTGTAAATGATAGGCGTAATTGGGTGCTCTACAAACATAAATTTAAATTCATTTTCAGTGATTACCTCAGCTAATCTGAGGCTTTTTAGGACCGTTTTAATTTCCGTAGAAAATCGGAAGACTGGATCTGAATTTAACTGGGTATACACCTCCATGTCATTCAATTGTCTCATAATCTCAGTCACATACGTACTCTTATTTTGGAGAACTATTCCTGCACCCTTATCCGCTTTTCTAAAAATTAAATCGTCTTTTTCCATGAGCTCCTTGAGCGCTCTCGACTCTGATTCCAGTAAATTGGGGTAAAGTTGGGCCTTGTGGCTGGTATCACATAAATTCAAGACCTCATTCTGTACCAGTCTACAAAAAGTATCCACTGAAGGTGGGTTAAGATGGGGTACAAACAAGCTGCGTGGCTTAAATACTCTACTAGTAGGCAAAGAGTGGGTATCGGGCTCCGTTTCTGTATCTACAACCACATTTTCTGGCACGTTTAAGTTAGTAACATATTGGGTTCTATTACCTATCCCTTTGGCATAAAAGGCCTTCAACTTAATATTTCGAAAAAACTTAAAAAGCTCTACCTTAGTAGTGAAAGCGTCCACTCTCCGTGCCGGGACAAATGATAACCCTTTGGACAGTACAGTTTGTTGCAAGTCGCTCAACTGTGTGTTAGAAATATTGACTAGGTTTGATGTGGTGCTCATCTCTGAAACCGTTGGCCTTTTTCTCTGGCTCCTCCGCGTCTTCCGGTGGCCACTCGCGGCGGTCTGGGTGGGAGAGGGCCGTCCCGCGGGTCCTGAAAATTCGATTGGCTGCGGAGGGAATACCTTTCTTGAGAGGGCGCCTCGTCTGAGCTGACAGCCGTGGAAGAAGAGTCCGAGTGTCTCTGTCGATCTCTGGGCTGCCAGTTCTGCCTCCGGCTCCTGGCTTGTGGTTGGTGCAACCATGGGTAGACCCTGTGGGCCGCGTAATCCTGCTCGTCTCTCGTCTCTAAATCTACACTACCCAGCTCACACATAGCCGCAGTCAAAGCTGCAGGCGCTTGACGTGAAAAAATAATATTGACGTGATTTTCATGTTTATATCTCACAGGTCGAACAAACCTGAACGTTATTGCCATCAAATACAACGTATTGTTTCTTTATCTTTCTGTGAACATCTAGCAAAATGTGTCTCACTCCAGTAAAAAATGGCGGGGCTATGGACATTATACAAAAGTAACTGTACTTACTTTTGTATAATTTTGTACTGTAGATTTCATTCACGGTCTTTGCTGCCCTATATCTGGCTATTGGGCGCCCCCTGCTGGTGGTACTCGGAGGGATCCCTGGAATCTCAATGTTTTTCAAAAATGTATAAAACCAACTTTAAAATCATAATACTAATACTACAACGAATGAAAATAAGCTTGAGATAATTGAAATTCGGGTTTAAAATAAGTTGTACATTTATTTGGTTGTTTTTAGAGTCTGACGTTGTTTCTGACGGACACTAGTACCAGTGGCGCGCACGAGTAGCTAACGTTACAAGCACGCTAGTGATGACTAGCCGAGGGATGTCGCAAAAGTTGCTCAAAACGGGAGATATTCGAAAGAGAATAGTGGAGGAGAATATTTTTTTAACCAGAAGATTTCTTCACAAGAAAACGTGATCCACTGAATAAGCACAAGTCCACGATTCAATCCTGCTGTACAACCACAGCCAAATCACAGGAAGCCTCGTATCGTGCCAGGTAAGAATCCACACACTCGTTTCTCAAAGCCTTCCGTCTCTTCTAAAATGGACTACAAGTGTTTTGTTGATATACATCCACATCACTATTCATTCATCATTATGCTGTTACTGCTGTCGGATTAGACTTTACATGATTGGAAGAAGATCCCTCGAGAAAAAGTCTGGATTTGATGCAGGATATCAGCGATATTATGCTAATTACATTTGTATTTGAACTAACCCGGCCGTAAATTACCCGCAAACAATACAAATATTTTTGTTTGACTCGCGACCACGGTTGACCGCATGAGGCACTCGCCCACTATGGATCAGCCCGTGCAAAACTAGTGTGTGTGTGTGTGTGTGTGTGTGTGTGTGTGTGTGTGTGTGTGTGTGTGTGTGTGTGTGTGTGTGTGTGTGTGTGTGTGTGTGTGTGTGTGTGTGTGTGTGTGTGTGTGTGTGTGTGTGTGTGTGTGTGTGTGTGTGTGTGTGTGAGAGACATAGTGAGGGGCAGAGAGATGGGGAAGAGAGAGAGGGAGAGAGAAAGGGAAGGATATAGATGGAGAGAGAAGGAGAGAGATATAGAGAAAGGGAAGGAGATAGAGGGAGATAGAAAGAGAGAAGGAGAGAGAGGGAGTGAGAGAAATATGGAGAGGGAGAGACACAGTGGGGGAGAAAGAGAGAGAGAATCTGACAGACAGACAGACAGACAGACAGACAGACAGACAGAGAAAGAGACACTTTTTATTTATTTGTTTGAACTGTATTATCCCTCGCCTGTTACACTTTGTGCATGTGTGAGAGAGAGAGAGAGAGAGAGAGAGAGAGAGAGAGAGAGAGAGAGAGAGAGAGAGAGAGAGAGAGAGAGAGAGAGAGAGAGAGAAATAGAGAGAGATAGAGCGAGAGAGTGAGAGAGAGAAAGAGAGAGAGAGAGAGTGTGTGTGAGAGGGAGAGAGTGTGTGTGAGAGAGAGGGGGAGATAGTGTGAGAGAGGGAGATAGTGTGTGAGAGAGAGAGGGAGATAGTGTGAGAGAGGGAGATAGTGTGTGAGAGAGAGGGGGAGAGTGTTCATTCATGAATGAAGTACATTTGCTGAAATACAGTTGTTCTTAATTTTCTCACTTGCTATGTGAGAATGTTAGTTATTATGTTCTCAATGCCCCTTGCATTGTATGGGAATTGTGTGGAAGCGTTTTCTCATTCTAGTACCCCTTTTGTACATTGTGGCTGTGTCTGACAAAGGTTAACAATAAATAATGTTATAAGGAATAAATTTGCCTCCTGCGTGAACTGTGCATAGCTGAATAGAGACTGTATTTTAACGTTGGCCATATGGTGGTACTTGGAGAGCCAGTTACGCTCTCAAGTGGTACTTGGTGTAAAAAGGTTGAGAACCTTAGATACCTTGTACACTTGATCTCAAGAAGGTGCTGAATGAGCTCAGTGGCATTTTTGGTCAATGTTAGCATGGTGTTATTCAGCATCGAAGATGGAAGAAAAACTAATAATAATAATAATTTATATTCTCCTTTGGTTCATCACAATTTACTCAAGCATAGTAACAGACACAATATTTCTGACACTGGGAATACGTTTCTTGAGGTCCATAGATGTCCCTACTCCCTAGATACTGTGGGATATTCGTGGATATCCTGAAGAAGAATGTTCTCAATCAACCCAGGTTCAGTTAATAACAAAGGTTTATTAACCAAACAGATAGAAATATACATAGTACATAGAGAGAATGGCTGAGGCTCTCGCCTCAGGTGATCAGCTGAAATGACCCAGGTAAAGAGCTGGAATGTTGTTGGGAGGAGCATTATATAGCTAAACAGGGGGGGAGGTGGTCCCATTTGATAGGTCAAATGGGGGGGGGGGATGCAGGATTGGGGAGAGGGGAGGGGAATGTATTTACATGAGAGAGTTGGGGAATCAATATATTATTCCACAATACCAAGAACATGCAAATGGACCTTGTAGAAGTGGAGCAATCTTCCATTTACTTGTGAATGTACTTTTAGGCGGATTATCCGAAAATATGGCTAGGGCTTATCAGGTTAATTAAGACCTTAGATTCTGTATATCACTCAAACGGTGATAGTTATAGTACTCACCATTGTATGATGTACAATAAGGTCGGGTGGTCCTATCTGGCCGTTTGGGCTGGCATCTGTTTCTATATAAAGCCATTGTTGGAGACCCCCCACCCCCCTCCCCCGATATCACTTTATTATTGGACTGGACCTTATCGTACTTGCACAAGTTTGAGCAGAACTATCACTCACTCACACACACACACACACACACACACACACAGACACACACACACACACACACACACACACACACACACACACACACACACACACACACACACACACACACACACACACACACACACACACACACACACACACACACACACACACACACACACACACACACACACACACACACACACACACACACACACACACACACACACACACACACACACACACACACACACACACACACACACACACACACACACACACACACACACACACACACACACACACACACAGTGAGATAACCTTCTCATCAAAATGATAACATGACCTGCTGGCTGGCCCAGGAACTCATTAGACCACTCATCACTAGCAATTAGTCTGTTGCTTTATTGACATTGATTTGAGGAGCAGAACAGAAGCCCAAAAGGGATGAGCGAGACGAAGGCGGAGGCCGTCGAGGGTTCACGGTATACAAGCTGGAAATAGAAAGTTATCGACAAGCTGATGGACGTTGAAGAAGAGAAGAGGAGGTGAACAGACAGAAGAGGCCATAGGAGATGCTGGAGTTATTATTACAAAATCACTTGTTTTTCCCGAAGCCAATTACATTACTTCAAAAGACATGTCTTGGTATTCATGTTTAAAAGAGGAAGACTTGGAAGACAAAGGAGGGAAAAAAAGTAGGGCTGTCAGTTTATTGCGTTAATTAGATTAATTAATTACACAGCAAATTATCGCGTTATGAAAATTAACTCAAAATTAATTACAAAAAAATGAATATTATTATAATACTTTTTTATAATTTTTTTTTATCTCATTCATTCCATAAGAACATAGAATATACATTTACAGATTTTTTTTTTTAATATGGTCCATTTGCATGTTCTTGGTATCTGATTCTAGGGACATCTATGGATCTCAGGGAATGTATTCCCAGTGTCAGAAATACTGTGTCTGTTACTAGGCTTGAGTAAATTGTAATGAACCAAATGAGAATATCAATACATTTTTTTTTATCTTTGACTGTGAATAACACCATGCTCAAATTGACCAGACCTGAAAAATCTAAGCAAATTAATAGATGGAAGATGATTAAACAGAAGGTTTTGTAGATACAGTACTGAATTCTGCCATCCGGACACATGCAATTAGAAATATGATTATAGAATATAGAATATCAGGCATAAAATGGTTATGCGATTAAAATGCGATTAATTAGATTAATTAATTAAAAATCCTATTTTTTTAATCGCCTGACAGCACTAAAAGAAAGTTATATATATTCCACGTATATATATATATATATATATATATATATATATATATATATATATATATATATATATATATATATATATATATATATATATATATATATATATATATATATATATAAGGTACTGCTTAGCTTGCTTATAAAAATGTTCAATCGATCATGGTTTCAGGCACAGAGCGTTCATCAGGCATCAAACAGCAGGATCCATACCCCCACCCCCTCCTCTATCTCTCTCTATTTTCCATCTCATGCTTGTTCTTGTTAGCATACTATATGCAGATTAAACATGCTAGTACATATTTATATATATGTATTTATTTATTTTACCTGTATTTAGGTTTGCTGAGCATAGATGTTCTCCCTGCTTCACATTCACACAGTTCACACACATTCACACGTAGCAGTACTGTCTATCTGTATGTCGTGTATGTCATATATGTTATGATGAATTGAAAATGGGGGACCCTGATGTAAACAAGACGAAAGTATTTCTCTGGTCTGCATCCCCTTAACAATTGTATGTATTGAGCTGTGCTGTACTGTACCCATTCTGCAATCTGTTAATAAAGTTGTCAATCAATCAATCAAAACACCTGGGAGGTGTAACCACAGTCTGACACTGTTGACCACTAGGAGCTGCCCAGTACAACCACAGTCTGACACTGTTGACCACTAGGAGCTGCCCAGTACAACCACACTCTGACACTGTTGACCACTAGGAGCTGCCCAGTACAACCACAGTCTGACACTGTTGACCACTAGGAGCTGCCCAGTACAACCACACTCTGACACTGTTGACCACTAGGAGCTGCCCAGTACAACCACAGTCTGACGCTGTTGACCACTAGGAGCTGCCCAGTACAACCACAGTCTGACGCTGTTGACCACTAGGAGCTGCCCAGTACAACCACAGTCTGACACTGTTGACAACTAGGAGCTGCCCAGTACAACCACAGTCTGACACTGTTGACCACTAGGAGCTGCCCAGTACAACCACAGTCTGACGCTGTTGACCACTAGGAGCTGCCCAGTACAACCACAGTCTGCCACTGTTGACCACTAGGAGCTGCCCAGTACAAGCACAGTCTGACACTGTTGACCACTAGGAGCTGCCCAGTACAACCACAGTCTGACACTGTTGACCACTAGGAGCTGCCCAGTACAACCACAGTCTGACACTGTTGACCACTAGGAGCTGCCCAGTACAACCACAGTCTGACACTGTCGACCACTAGGAGCTGCCCAGTACAACCACAGTCTGACACTGTTGACCACCAGTGTTGGGCAAGTTACTTTAAAAAAGTAACTAGTTACAGTTACTAGTTACTTCTTCCAAAAAGTAACTAAATTACTTACTCAGTTACAAATTATAAAAGTAACTAGTTACTTCAGAAAGTAACTATTGCGTTACTTTCAAGATTTTTTTTTACATAAACAATATACACAAATCTAAACTATTTTAATGTTGCTGTGGGACAAAGTGAGACTAGCCTCCAATCAAATGCCATGTAGGCTATGTAGATATTATAATTACTATGTTTATATAGTGGATCATACAAATACAAACAGAATAGATGTTTTTGAACTTTTGATATGTATTGCCCCTCAACAGGCCACAACTGGGCAACATTAAATTATGCTTGTTAAGCACTATACCAAAAATAAATAACAAATATATACTGATTGATTGAACATTTTAATTAACAGATTTCAGAATGGGTACAATACAGTACGGCTCAATACACACAATTGTTAAGGGGATGCAGACCAGAGAAAGAGTTTCGTCTTGTTTACATCAGGGTCCCCCATTTTCAATTCATGACATTTATGACGAAAGTCTTTCTCTGGTCTGCATCCCCTTAACAATTGTATGTATTGAGCTGTACTGTACCCATTCTGCAATCTGTTAATAAACTTTTCAATCAATCAATCAATGACATACACAACATACAGATATAAGAAGCTAATCGAATCATCTAAACTAATCTAATCATTACATTTAAGACATGCATGACATACAGAGATATATCTCTGAGCAGCTGAAGCCTGTGCTATTAAACCAGGAAGTGCAGCACTGTTGATAAGGCTGTCAGCACTGCAGTAGAGCCACTCAGTGCCCTGCGCTGCAAAGAGTGAACACAAAACGCTCATGGACCCGCGGTCTCATGTTGACATTGTGTTGTTCGTTGGATTCGTTTTTGAGCTCAAAACGTACACTACACGGACCGCGGTCTCATGCTGACTGATCAGTGATCGCTTGTCTTGTCGCGCTGTGTGTCAGACTCTGGATGCTTTAGACACCCGCCCACCTCCACCTCTGATTGGCTTACCATGACATTGTATTCAACCTCAGCCAATCGTCAGCATGTATGCTTGGCTCGCGCACTGTCCACTAAACAAGGAAGAACATATTATTGCCTCTCGGCGCAGAGATATGTCTGATGAAAGAAACAGGTTCATTCATAGTAACGCGCCGCATTTTTTTGTAGTAACGGTAACAACGTTATTAAGATTGGAAGAGTAATCCGTTAGATTACTCGTTACTGAAAAAACGAACGCCGTTAGTAACGAAGTTACTTATAGTGCCGTTATTCCCATCACTGTTGACCACTGAGCAGCTCCACTGTAGCAGTTGTGTGTTAAGTGCCTTGCTCAAGGGCATGTCAGTGGTTTTGGGGATAGGACAAGAAGGTCACCGTTTTAGTCCCCCAGACCAGCAGGATACTCTGGACCGGAGGAAGCAAATTACCACCCTCAACACCTACTGTTGACATGCTCTTGAGCAAGGCACTTGCCCCCATAAGTGCACTCTGTATTGCTTCATATGTTTACAAACATTGCCATTGTAACATAACCTTTACAGTTTAGGAATACATGTGGAACTCATGTGTCTAGCTTTCATGTGTATCATGGAATCTGTTTAACTTAAATCTGCAACCCTATGAATTGAATGCGTGTGTGTGTGTGTGTCTATGTGTGTGTGTGTGTGTGTGTGTGTGTGTGTGTGTGTATGTGTGTGTGTGTGTCTGTGTGTGTGTGTGTGTGTGTGTGTGTGTGTGTGTGTGTGTGTGTGTGTGTGTGTGTGTGTGTGTGTGGGCGTGCATGCGTGTGTGTGTGTGTGTGTGTGTGTGTGTGTGTGCGTGCGTGTGTGTGTGTGTGTGTGTGTGTGTGTGTGTGTGTGTGTGTGTGACAACATTAGACAGTGCTAGAAAATGTACCTGAGAACCCAACGATGATAAATTAGATTAAATTAAAATAACGTGATTAGTTGAAATTATCAGTTGGCAGTTCTAACATACATGGTTCAGCAGGGCACCACAAAACAACAACACCAGGTTCACTGTGTCCTTGTGTCTCTCTATCCCAGAATCCCTCCTCTCTCTATATCCCAGAATCCCTCCTCTCTCTCTATCCCAGAATCCCTCCTCTCTCTCTATCTCTATCCCAGAATCCCTCATCTCTCTCTATCCCAGAATCCCTCCTCTCGCTATATCCCAGAATCCATCCTATCTCTCTATCTCTATCCCAGAATCCCTCATCCATCTCTATCCCATAATCCATCATCTCTCTATCCCAGAATCCCTCATCTCTCTCTATCCCAGAATCCCTCCTCTCTCTCTCTATCGCAGAATCCATCCTCTATCTCTATCCCAGAATCCTCCTCTCTCTCTATCCCAGAATCACTCCTCTCCTATCCCAGAATCCCTCCTCTCTCTCTATCCCAGAATCCAACCTCTATCTCTATCCCAGAATCCTCCTCTCTCTTTATTCCAGAATCCCTCCTCTCCTATCCCAGAATCCCTCCTCTCTCTCTATCCCAGAATCCCTTGTTTATTGCTAGTACTTTTTTTTATAGAAACAACGCTGGCATCGACGAAGTATGATCGCCAGTCACTGATTGATTTAAACTCCGGCCTGAAAGATGGGTTTAACAACACTTTTTGCCAAAACTGGCCACTGGAGATTCAACGCGACAACAACAAAGACAATGGCGGTGTGACCAAACGGAAACATAGAGGACGCAGAAGTAGAATTAAGAAGAGACTGAAAAGTTATCCTTACCGGCCAGGAATCCCTTCAATCCTGCTGGCAAACGTCCGTAGCGTGGAGAATAAGATGGACGATCTCCGTGCGAGGGTCCGCTTTGATCGAGACGTGAGAGATTGCAATGTGCTTCACGGAGACATGGCTTAAAGCAACTACTCCAGACCACATCATCTCTCCGTCGGATTCCTTCTCAGTCTTCCGAGCTGACCGTACAGAAGTGTCCGGTAAGAGCGTTGGAGGGGGACTACGTCTTCTAACCAACAACAACTGGGTCAAGTAAACAACAACTGGGTCAAGTAAAGTAAAAAACTGGAAGTAAAGATTCTGTCCCGTTCATGCTCGCCGGACCTGGAGCATTTGTCGATTCAATGTCGCCCGTTTTACCTCCCCCGAGAATTCACAGCCATTATCATGACGGCAGTGTACATCCCACCACAAGCAGATACCGCCAGGGCCCTGGCGGACATACAGGGACATCTAAATAAGCAACAGAACAAGCACCCAGACGCAGCCATGATTATAGCTGGCGATTTCAAGCAGGAGAATCTGAAAAAAGTGATGCCAAACTTTTTTCAGCACATCGCTTGCACCACCAGGGGTGGAAATACGCTTGACCATTGTTACACCCCGTTTAGAGCCGGTTACAAGGCAGTACCAGCCCCTCCATTAGCTGGTTCAACAAGCACATCGGATCACGATGCCATATTGCTCATCCCCGCATATCGGCAGAGATCAGGTAAAGAAGTGGTCCGACCAATCAGAGGCCACGCTACAGGATGCACTCGATGACGTTGACTGGGGAATGCTTCAGGCGAGCTCCAGTGACGTCAGTGAGTTTGCTGATGTTGTCGTGGGTTTCATAACAACACTAGCTGATAGCATTGTACCCACGAAAAAGGTTTGTGTCTTCCCGAACCAGAAACTGTGGGTTGACAATACTATCCGAGTGGCTCTGAAAACTCGCACCACTGCTTATAACCTGGGCAGAGCGTCAGGAAATATGGAGTAAGAATAAGAGTATAAGGCTACAGTCTATTCTCTGCGCAAGGCTGTAAAGCTTGCTAAGAGGACATACGCTGGCAATGTAGAGGCACAAATGGCCCAGAACGACACAAGAGGTTTATGGCGAGGACTACGGACGATAACTGACTACAAAGTCAGCGCCCTCTCAATGGGGAGTGCCGACGCCTCTCTCGCGGACCAACTCAACTCCTTTTACGCACGGTTCGGTGCAAACAGTGGTGACGCTAGCTCACCAGTAAACGACGTCACTGACACACCGGTCGTCGTGGAGGGGGGGTGGGCATCCAAGGGGGGGGGGGGGGGGGTGGGGGCACTCTCTCATTGACGGAACACAGTGTGAGAAGAGCATTTATGCGGGGTGAACACCAGAAAAGCAGCTAGCCCAGATGGGATAACAGGATGGATACTCAAGTCCTGTGCTAACCAGCTAGCCCCAGTGTTCACCACCATATTTAATCTATCCCTGGCTGAGTCCGTGGTGTCTGCCTGCTTCAAGGTGTCCACTATAATACCGGTACCAAAGAAATCCTCCCCAACAGGTCTAAATGACCACAGACCGGTGGCACTCACCTCTGTGGTCATGAAATGTTTTGAGAGGCTGGTTAAGTATTACATTTGTGCCTCCCTACCCAGTGATATGGACCCTTTGCAATTTGCATACAGGCCAAACAGGTCCACTGACAATGTGGTCTCTCAGGTACTACAGAGTACCCTCTCTCACCTAGACTGCCAGAAGGGGGGCTATATGAGACTGTTGTTCATTGACTATAGCTCAGCGTTCAACACCATAGTCCCCACCAGACTGGTGGACAAGCTGATCGAGCTGGGTCTGAGCTCCGCTCTGAGGGCCTGGATACTGGACTTTCTGAGTGAAAGGCCCCAGGCGGTCAGGGTGGGGGGTCAGACCTCCAACACCATCACCCTGAGTATCGGGTCCCCCCAGGGCTGTGTCCTGAGGCCCCTGCTGTATTCACTATACACACATGACTGTGTGGCCAAGTTCAGCTCCAACTCCATAGTGAAGTTTGCGGACAACATGGTGGTGTTGGGGCTGATCTCTGACAATGACGAGAAGGCCTACCGGGAGGAGGTTGATGCACTGGAACAGCCTGCTCCTGAACATTGGTAAAACCAAGGAGCTGATCGTGGATTTTAGGAGAACACAGCAGGGGACACACACACCACTGTGGATACATGGGGCTACCGTGGACAGGGTGAGCAGCTTCAAGTACATGGGGGTCCACATCTCAGAAGACCTGACATGGACAACACACATAGACTCAGTCGTAAAGAAGGTGAAGCAGCGCCTGTACCACCTGAGACAGTTAAGGAAGTTCAGAGTATCGGGGAAGATACTCCAGTCCTTCTACTCCGGAGCTGTAGAGAGCATCTTGACTGGAAACATCACTGCCTGGTATGGAAACAGCAAGGCACAGGACAAGAAGGCCCTACAGAGAGTGGTGCGCTCAGCTGAGCGTACTACGGGTATTGCACTACCACCCCTGCAGGTCTTATATAACAAGAGGTGCAAATCCAGAGCCTTCAGGATAATGAAAGACCCTCACCACCCCAACAACAGCCTGTTCCAGCTGCTGCAGTCAGGCAAACGCCTACGTACACCAGCAACTAGGACAGAGAGACTTCGGCTCAACATCTTCCCCCAGGCCATCAGAGTCCTGAACACTGAACTCTCCACACACAAGCACACATGAGCACACACACAACACACACACTGTATACGCTCACACACTAAGAGTCACTTTAGCATGAAAACACACACACATGCTGCACACGCTCACACTGAACGGTCACTTTACACAATGAAAAGTCACTTTAAAAAAAGAACAGGAGTGGTTCTTGTATAGTAAATAGATGGATATAGCAAGTTAGCATAAGGACACATAGTATAACTGTAGATTGTATAGTATAGCATTGTATAGTAGTGTACATAAGACCCAGTGCCTCATCTGTAGCTAACATTGTATCGCAGGACCTTAGCATGTCTTACCATGCTTTTTGTAAATTGTATGTACATTATACCTGTTATGTCTTATTCTTATTACTTGTATAATTGCACAAATGTCTTATTCTCATTCCTATTCTTATTACTAGCATTATTGCACAATCGCTGCGGGCATGACCCCCCGCATTTCACTGTATGCTTGTATGCCGTGACAAATGTTTGATAAAAATAGAAGAAGAAAAAGAAAAAAAGATACTGGAAAATGAGTAAGATGTCCAAAGTACCCGTATTTTGTTTGTGTGGAACACACACACACACACACACACACACACACACACACACACACACACACACACACACACACACACACACACACACACACACACACACACACACACACACACACACACACACTGGTACACACATACACAACCCCCAAGTGTGAAAAAGTTATTTAAAAAAAATTTCCCATTCTGGTCGCCCACTGGCAGGGTGAACAAGAGGCCTTCCCCATCCTTGGATAAGACAGTAGGGAGCCATGGTTTCAGTCAGTCAGAGTGAGTCGCGGGCTCCATGGGACCTACAGGAGAACAAGGCACTGACGGGATAAATAGAGACTAGCAGCAATGTAACACAGTTGCCATGTCTGAAATCCCTCAGTACCTCCACAATCGTAGTTGATACAATGCCATGTTATGCCTACAGGAAGTGAGAAGAAGAGTACATGTTGCTTGATGAGGAGAGAACAGGCTGTACCCTGCTAGACCATGCGTGTACCTAATCTGCTTAACTAAAAGGATAACGAGTAACCTGCTTCTTGAGTCTTATTTATACACCTCTACCTACATACAAAATACTACGTACGTACAACATAACAATTGGCGACGAGTGAAGTTGAACCGGGGAATTTTTTAACGGACGTTTTTACTTTTATTTACCCTGCCCCGGAGGACCTACTATGGCGTTCAAGACTTGGCACCAGATGTTCAAGAATTACATGCTGGTAATAAATGCGACTGGAAATGGTTGGTCCGAAGCTCGGAAGAGAGCTACCCTTCTACATTGCCTTGGTACCGAGGGTCAGCGGATTTTCGACACATTGCCAAATACAGGTGATTCCGTGGCTGACGCGGTGGCAGTGTTGGATGCACATTTTACTCTAAGAATCAACGTAGTAGTCGAGCGATACACGTTCAGAAAGCGCGTACAAGCACCGCATGAAAGCATTGCACAATACGCTGTTGCTTTACGTGATCTAGCTACCACATGTGACTTTGATAATAAAACTGAGGAAAATCTCCGGGATCAGTTGATTGAACATGTACTGTAGCTATCCCACAGATAAGGGAACGTCTACTGCTTGAACCAGGTTTGACGCTGGACAAGGCTATCAATCTAGCTACGCAGTTTGAAGCGGCTGTACTCCACGCTAAAGCTATGAGTACCGAACGTGCGGCTCCAGTACAGGCCGTGATGCCGCGGTCTCAGAATACTTTCAGGAAATGGGACTGGCAGCGCTACCGTCCAGCTGAACATGCTGATGCTACTGATTCTGCTTCCACTCGCTCTTGCTACCGATGTGGTTCGGGGAGTCACCTGGCGAACTCTTCACAATGTCCAGCAGTTAAAGTGACTTGCAAATTATGCCAGAAAACAGGACATGTTGCTCGTGTCTGCCGTGCTAAAACACAGTCGGTGAGTACAGTGGAAATTATTGTATACAATGTGCATGTACACACACCTACTACCCAGGCTCAATAATTGAGACTGGTTGTGGACACAGGTTCAACAGTATCCATAATGCCACTGTCTACTTATGAGAAATACTTCAGTGAAACTACCCTATCTGCACCTACTGTTCGGCTGGTGTCGTACACCAAGGCTAGCATACCTGTCATGGGGTGCCTACAGGCTCAGGTGAGGAGAGACAATGTCACGGTCCCTGCTACATTTTACGTTGTGGATAAAGGAACTCCCCTGCTGGGAATGGACCTGTTGACTGCACTCCACCTCTGCATTAGTGGAACTACTGTCCTCCCCTCCTCCGCTCCTACGCCGTCTACACCTGCTCCTGTGATGGCTACTACTGTCACAGCTCCTACGGCATTTGGCTGTGCAAAAGGCTTTGTGCATTGTGTAAAAATGTATCCTACTGTTAAGCCAGTCCACCAGAAGTTACGCCGCTTGCCTTTCACGGTCAGGGACGCCGTCTCTACTGATACTACTACTGCTGCTGCGGATACTACTGCTACTACGGATACTACTACTACTACTGCTGCTGCTGCTACTGCTGCTACTATTACTGCTTCTACTGACTCTGCTATGGATGTGGAGCCCGAGATAGTAGCACACATCACTGCTACACTCAGTGCCCGGTCGGTGACTGAGTTTGGGGCTGCTTGCTCTACCTGCCCTGAAGTGATTACCACCACTGGCGTTTCACCACATGAACTGCTTTACGGTCGTAAAATGCGCACCAAACTGGACGTACTGCCCTTGCAGCCTACTGTGAGTGCACAGGACGAGACTGTGAGAGAAACGGTCCAAAACAAGCAAGCCAAAATTAAGCGCTACACCGATGCTAAGCGTGGCGCTCGTGCACCTGTTTTTCGGGAGGGGTTAGAATACCACATCATGTCCCCAAAGCACACCCGAGATACAGTGCACCAATGACAGTGAAAAAGAAGATTGGCAAAAGCACCTTTCTGCTCAGTGATGGAAATAAATGGAACGCATCCCATCTGGCTCACACTTCGAACACTCCAGATGAGCCTGACTTAGGGATCCGTCCTGCCCTGACAGCGCTCAGTGGTCACACTCCAGCACAGTCGCGGGCAAGAAACAAGCCTAGTTGGCATCAGGACTTTGTTGCACACTGAGTGAGAACTAAGAGTAATATTGGTTGAGCATATATAATTATATCTTGATAATGATTGAATAACCTGTGCTCCCTTTGTTTAATGATTACCTTGAGTTACCCGTTTTATGATACTGACTGTTGGTTCAGTTTACTTAAGAAAGTGAAAAAGCAAAAGTTCTAAATTTGCATAATGCTGAGTAGCAAGTAACATTCGTTTCACAGAGAGGGGAGATGTTGTGTTCTGTAATGCATGTGAAAGCTGTACTTCCCAAGAGTCTCCACTATGGGGCGTAGTTGATACAATGCCATGTTATGCCTACAGGAAGTGAGAAGAAGAGTACACGTTGCTTGATGAGGAGAGAACAGGCTGTACCCTGCTAGACCATGCTTGTACCTAATCTGCTTAACTAAAAGGATAACGAGTAACCTGCTTCCTTATTAGTCTTATTACTACACCTCTACCTACATACAAAATACTACGTACGTACAACAGCTACTACCCTCAGTATCTACACTATCAGACATAAGCTACTAACCCTACTACCCTACACTTTCAGACATAAGCTACTAACCCTACTACCCTCAGTACCTACAATCAGACAGAATATACTAACCCTACTATCCTCAGTAACTACACAATCAGACAGAAGATACTAACCCTACTACCCTCAGTACCTACACAATCAGACAGAAGATACTAACCCTACTACCCTCAGTACCAACACAATCAGACAGAAGCTACTAACCCTACTACCCTCAGTACCTACACAATCAGACAGAAGATACTAACCCTACTACCCTCAGTACCTACACAATCAGACAGAAGATACTAACCCTACTACCCTCAGTACCTACACAATCAGACAGAAGATACTAACCCTACTACCGTCAGTACCTACACAATCAGACAGAAGATACTAACCCTACTACCCTCAGTACCTACACAATCAGACAGAAGATACTAACCCTACTACCCTCAGTACCTACACAACCAGACATAAGCTACTAACCCTACTACCCTCAGTACCTACAATCAGACAGAAGATACTAACCCTACTACCCTCAGTACCTACACTTTCAGACATAAGCTACTAACCCTACTACCCTCAGTACCTACAATCAGACAGAAGATACTAACCCTACTATCCTCAGTACCTACACAATCAGACAGAAGATACTAACCCTACTACCCTCAGTACCTACACAATCAGACAGAAGATACTAGCCCTACTACCCTCAGTATCTACAATATAAGTCAGAAGATACTAACCCTACTACCCTCACCAACTGTGTATCTGTCCCAAAGGCCCATCCATTCAGAAGGCTTCCTTTTTTGCTGGATCATCCAGTGAATGAACCTGTTGCACCAGATGATTTGATCTTGTGAATTCGACTGCAGTTCAAAGTGCTTTACATCAGTAAGAAATAAGACATAACATCAGTGTAAAACAAGCAGCAGGAGCAAAGCATAAAGTGGGATAAAATAATGCAGATATATTCATCAAAATCATATCAGAACCTCACGTTCCAATAGGCTTCTTGAATATCTGTTACAAAACATGATAAAGGTCATAGTATGCACCCAGCGGATAGTGGGGCGTAGAAATAAAAAATAAGTAAAATAATCAAGTGCAGACATATAAAAATCACAGTTTTTCACATTAGGATCTAACATCCCAACAGGCCACTTTGTTTATGGTTTGATTCAGTTTTAGTAGAATAGAATAGACATGAAATGAGCACATACAGTGCAGACATATAAAATCACAGTTTTTTACCCTTCGAACCTCCCACTCAGGGCAAACCTCCCTCTCCTCGGGGCGCAGTTCCATCTCTCATATTCGACAACACGAATCGTCGTCCTATATGCCCTCATCGCCCCCTACCCACGACAAGCAGAAAGACTCTTTTCAACCAAGTCAGTCAGTATAATCTGACATCTGACAGGGCATCAGGGGTGACGGCGCACAGACTGAACTCTGCTCTCGAGTACGTCTGTCTGGGATAAACGTAGGTGCGCGAGACACCGGCGTGTTCGTGGATATCCTCTCCGCTGCTAGAGAACCGACCGAATCGATGGACTATGATGAAATAATTGAAGCGTTAAAACCCTCATCATCTTCTGCTGTAGCCATCAAAAGGAAGCTAATTTACAATCTCTGACTGCAGTGTTGCCTAGATTATCTCTGTCTCTCTCTCTGCCAGGCCACTTGACTGACTGCACGACAACAGAGTCGGGAACTGTGCCCTTGGGGCTGCATGAGTTTGTCCAAACACTGTGATGTTATACATATACATTACAATGCACTTTTACTGCTCCGTGGCATGTCTGGCGCACTGTGTGAGATGCAATCTTCATGTCATTGTACCCTGTGCGATGACAATAAATGTAATCGAATCTAATCTTTTTACGATCAACCATTATGAATAAAAAGGATGTTTGGCATCTTATCAATCATGACGTTCTTTAGCCAGAAATGAGTGCATTCCGTAGATGGAAAAAAGAAGTGTGTTGGTAATTGTGAAGCACCCGCCAGTCTTCTCCTGCTATACCACCAATTACATCAACTTCAGTCCCTTAGTCTTGGAGTGTACGGGTCAAGACGGAGCATTATTTGAAGAGAGACAGCAGAGAGAGAGAGAGAGAGTGAGAGAGAGAGAGAGAGATAGAGAGAGAGAGAGAGAGAGATAGAGAGAGAGAGAGAGAGAGAGAGAGAGAGAGAGAGAGAGAGAGAGAGAGAGGGATAGAGAGAGAGAAA
>NC_140165.1:111477517-111517517 GCF_963971535.1 Notolepis coatsorum
ACACAAACACACACACACACACACACTTACACACACACACACACACACACACACACACACACACACACACACACACACACACACACACACACACACACACACACACACACACGCACACACACACACACACACACACACGCACACACACACACACACACATACACGCACACACACACACACACACACACACACACACACACACACACGCACACACACACACACACACACACACACACACACACACACACACACACACACACACACACACACACACACACACACACACACACACACACACACACACACACACACACACACACACACACACACACACACACACACACACACACACACACACACACACTCTCTCTGTTAAACACCCTGGCTGCCAGAATCACTTTCAGCCGTCATTAAAAATGTATAGAAATCAATGACAATAATGGCAACAACTAATAGACGCATCGATACGCTGTGCGCTGTCTTTTCTTGAATAAAAAAAAAAGTATGCAATTAAATCAAATTCAATGCTTTTATTTGTGGATTTTGAGGACAATTCTCACGTAAAGAAATGAAACACATGGACGTGAGTCGTGTCCTTAATCCCGGTGAACTCCACATCCATCACGTTTACCGATGTTGCCTTTCGCTTTATTCACTTAATCACTTTAACACTGATCTCTCCACACACAAGCACACATGAATACACATTGTTCACTCTCTCACACACACACACACCACAGGTCACTTTAAACACATAAGAAAAGGTCACTTTAAACGAAAGAAAAACATAACTGTAGGTTTTTGTATAGTATAGTTAGTATAGCTAGTATAGCAATATATAGTATAACTGTATATTGTATAGTAGTGTACATAGGAGTCATTACCTTTGAATTCGTAAGCTTAGCATTGTATTGTATTTTATTTTAGTACTTGTATCATGTCTATTTTATTATCTATTTATATTTTATTCTATTATTACTTGTATTTTTTTGCAAAATCAATGCGGGCATGGCCACCTTCATTTCACTATAATATATGTCTTGTGTATATGTATGTGATGAATAAACCGCTTGAGTCTTGAATCTTCAGCGTTTCTCCTTGTGTTCGAGAGACACGCTTTTGCCCAAACACCATGGATGTGAATAACTGTTGGTCTGTGTGGTGCACTCTGCACTCGGCCCGTGACGCAGACCCCACCTCTGTGACTCCGTCTGAATGTGTGAATTCGTTTTGAGCCGACACTCTCTCTCTCTGTTGTCAGAATGCACAGATTATTCTCTGAAGCTGTGGTTCCCTGAAGAAACAAGTGCTTATTAAATGCTTTTTCGACCGGCAACCATCAACATGGTGACAATGAACAGTTTTGGTTCATCCACAGAAAAAGGTGTTTCATATCCAGGAATAATTGTGCGCCTCTGATACATTACAATCCCTGATTGGCGTGTCGACAACACCTCCAAGCTGCATAGAACAATACGTCTGTCTTGCAGTCCTAGCTAATGATATTTGTTTTTCTGCACACCTCAGAAGACTGCCACCATGGGTTATGCATGGAAAATTCTTGTCACTCACTCACTCACTCACTCACTCACTCACTCACTCACTCACTCACTCACTCACTCACTCACTCACTCACTCACTCACTCACTCACTCACTCACTCACTCACTCACTCACTCACTCACTCACTCACCCACTCACTCACTCACTCACTCACTCACTCACTCACTCACTCACTCACTCACTCACTCACTCACTCACTCACTCACTCACTCACTCACTCACTCACTCACTCACTCACTCACTCACTCACTCACTATTACAAATGTACATACATTTTTTTACTTTTTACATTTTCAGAAAACCTTCCCCTACTGGGGACCAAACCATAACCTTAACCCTAACCATAATCGCTAAGCAAATGTTAAAACTAACCTCAACCCGCAACTGCAACGATTGTTGGTTCAACTCCTAGTTGCGGCATTTGTTTTGGTCTTTTGCTGATATAATACGTTTAGCGTAAGTTTATTACCTGTTAACATGCATACCTTTGTGTATTTTCCAGTTTGTGTTTGAAACCCTAATTGACGTGCCACGAGAACGATTAGTTACGTTAATAACCCCGTTCGAGTTTACATTAATAACCTCGGTTCTCTGAATAAAATGATGAGTGAACGATAGAATGATAATTTAGGTTACATGTATAACCTTGGATCTCTCAATAACGCATGTAGGCTAATTCACCATTTCTTCCTTCATATAGATATAGAGCTGTTTTCTACTGAGTTGTTTGTAAAACATAATGTTATAATTGTACAGAGCTATTGCTAAGCCAACTGCCTACATAGCTAGCATTAGCTGCCTCTCAACACAGTGAAACAGATTGTTCCTTTAGCTAAATGCTTGCAAGCAGCAAGCAATCACCTTGAACACAAACAGCATTCACATTCCACAACTGCTCCATTTAACCTTTAAAACTGTTTAGGGGGAATACTCCTTTAAAAATATTTGGGTCGAATAAACCTTTAAAACTTTAAGGTCATGGACACCTCCCATAAGTCTCTACTACAAACGGTTCATGAGTTATGGAAGGGGGTGGGGCTTATTTCTTTTTTTGTATCCACTTTTTCCACCATAAACCGACCACGCCCTCGCAAAAAAAAAATGCCAGCTCCCTTCCTCACAGATCCCATTAAACCATTCTGATGTATGTTTTTGTGCTTCGTTTTTCTAGAGGGGGCTTTTGAAATGTAAAATAATAGATCTAAAATGCTGATAATAAATCATATTCAGCCTATGGATTTACTTTGTCCTAAATAATGCACGTCATAGCTATACGGCGCTCACGAGTCGCGACACACACTATGTGGTTATTTTAATAACGGAGCATTGCAAATGTGAATTCTGCTGGGATATTTTTTATGAATGAAACCTATCAGGCATTTGGCTCTGATTAGTTTCATATTCTCCGCTGTGGATGTATTTGCTTAACGGAGCGCCCGGATTGTGTTTCATTCAAGCATAAATTGAAGCGTCTTTATGCGTGGATTGTGGATGTGAATTACGACAAATCTGAATCTGTGGATTATTGAATTGTATCACTGTCACTCACACGTTATTGTGATATTGTAACTGCCTGGGATTAAAAGGTCTGAGGAGATGCGCTGTTTGACGGATTTGATGACGTGGATGTGACTTGAGAAAAGTGAATGAGCAATTGCAAGCCTTTGACGTTTTGATGAATGAATTTGAGAAAATGCATTTATCTGTTCAAGCACTGTTATCTGATGATGAACAAGAGGGTGATGAACATGACTGGTGTCACTGGTATAAACCAAAGGTTAATCAATTCAATGCATGTATGGATGATGTCCTGAAACAGATTAAAACCTGATTAATAGTGAAACTGTATACTGTAGCCTCCAAGCCTCTCTGACACGTTATTTTGGGGGTCGTGCCTTGAAAACTTTGGGAACCATGTATTTATATAGTACATGATACATAAGCGCATACAGTACAGTGTGTGTGTGTGTGTGTGTGTGTGTGTGTGTGTGTGTGTGTGTGTGTGTGTGTGTGTGTGTGTGTGTGTGTGTGTGTGTGTGTGTGTGTGTGTGTGTGTGTGTGTGTGTGTGTGTGTGTGTGTGTGTGTGTGTGTGTGTGTGTGTGTGTGTGTGTGTGTGCGCACTTGCCCTGCTGTGCGCAGGCTTATGCAGAAGAGCCAGTCAACCAGTCTCCCTCACTGTACACAGATACATGCATCTGTTATAGATATTAATGAACTGGGCAAATGTAGAAATTGAGAGAATAAGGCAAATATCTTTTTAATTTAAGGTTTGGTTGTTCTTCTAATAGCTCACGTCCAAATCACGCTTTCTCAAGCCCACAGGAATACTTTCACTTTCTATTAACATCATTTTGAAAGCCTATTCAATAGTCTATAAATAACAAGGCTACATACTGCATCAACATTTGAGTCATGATCTGACACTGACTTATTTGTATTATTGTTAGAATCAGCTCGTTGATGTAACAATGCATCATAGCGAATAGAATTTCACCAGTGAAATATATCTTGGCTTCCACTCACTACGCTACCTGTTGTTATTTATTCTGGAAATAATCATTTTTGAGAAGCATGAGGGAGAGAACAATATGGGTGGATAAAACCTGTTGACCTTTATGTGTGACGCACACGTCTACCTCTACCTCAACTCAACTTCATTCAACACCAGTCTCCCTCTACCTGAACTCAACTTCATTCAACACCAGTCTCCCTCTACATGAACTCAACTTCACTCAACACCAGTCTCCCTCTACATGAACTCAACTTCACTCAACACCAGTCTCCCTCTACATGAACTCAACTTCACTCAACACCAGTCTCCCTCTACATGAACTCAACTTCACTCAACACCAGTCTCCCTCTACCTGAACTCAACTTCATTCAACACCAGTCTCCCTCTACCTGAACTCAACTTCATTCAACACCAGTCTCCCTCTACATGAACTCAACTTCACTCAACACCAGTCTCCCTCTACATGAACTCAACTTCATTCAACACCAGTCTCCCTCTACATGAACTCAACTTCATTCAACACCAGTCTCCCTCTACCTGAACTCAACTTCATTCAACACCAGTCTCCCTCTACATGAACTCAACTTCACTCAACACCAGTCTCCCTCTACATGAACTCAACTTCATTCAACACCAGTCTCCCTCTACATGAACTCAACTTCATTCAACACCAGTCTCCCTCTACCTGAACTCAACTTCATTCAACACCAGTCTCCCTCTACATGAACTCAACTTCACTCAACACCAGTCTCCCTCTACCTGAACTCAACTTCACTCAACACCAGTCTCCCTCTACATGAACTCAACTTCATTCAACACCAGTCTCCCTCTACATGAACTCAACTTCATTCAACACCAGTCTCCCTCTACATGAACTCAACTTCACTCAACACCAGTCTCCCTCTACATGAACTCAACTTCACTCAACACCAGTCTCCCTCTACATGAACTCAACTTCACTCAACACCAGTCTCCCTCTACCTGAACTCAACTTCATTCAACACCAGTCTCCCTCTACCTGAACTCAACTTCACTCAACACCAGTCTCCCTCTACATGAACTCAACTTCACTCAACACCAGTCTCCCTCTACATGAACTCAACTTCACTCAACACCAGTCTCCCTCTACATGAACTCAACTTCATTCAACACCAGTCTCCCTCTACATGAACTCAACTTCATTCAACACCAGTCTCCCTCTACATGAACTCAACTTCACTCAACACCAGTCTCCCTCTACATGAACTCAACTTCATTCAACACCAGTCTCCCTCTACATGAACTCAACTTCACTCAACACCAGTCTCCCTCTACATGAACTCAACTTCATTCAACACCAGTCTCCCTCTACATGAACTCAACTTCACTCAACACCAGTCTCCCTCTACCTGAACTCAACTTCACTCAACACCAGTCTCCCTCTACCTGAACTCAACTTCACTCAACACCAGTCTCCCTCTACATGAACTCAACTTCATTCAACAGCAGTCTCCCTCTACATGAACTCAACTTCATTCAACACCAGTCTCCCTCTACCTGAACTCAACTTCATTCAACACCAGTCTCCCTCTACCTGAACTCAACTTCACTCAACACCAGTCTCCCTCTACATGAACTCAACTTCATTCAACAGCAGTCTCCCTCTACATGAACTCAACTTCATTCAACAGCAGTCTCCCTCTACATGAACTCAACTTCATTCAACAGCAGTCTCCCTCTACATGAACTCAACTTCATTCAACAGCAGTCTCCCTCTACATGAACTCAACTTCATTCAACAGCAGTCTCCCTCTACATGAACTCAACTTCATTCAGTGTGCAGTGTGCTGCCCCAACAATTATCGACTTTGTGATTTAGGAATAATCATATTGGAGAAGGCAAATAACATGTAGTGTAAGTGGTGTGGTAGGTTACATGTCATTATCAAGTGGTTTGGTAGGTTACATGTCATTATCAAGTGGTTTGGTAGGTTACATGTCGTAATCAAGTGGTTTGGTAGGTTACATGTCGTAATCAAGTGGTTTGGTAGTGCTAATCAACATGCAAAAAAAAGAGCATTCCCTAGATTTATCTTAAAGCAAAAAAAATTATTGATTGAATGGAAAGTGATCAATGCCCATCCCGTTAAGGGAAACACCACCCAAATACATTTTGAATGAATAATGAATAATTATTATAATATATAATAATAATAATTTATTTATATTATTATATATGATATATATACTGTATATATAAAGCTCTGTAACGCTTCCCCTGGTCCTGCTGGACCAGACTGCAACCCTCCTCCCGGTTCGGTTGGTCCACGATTCGGACCTTCACAACTCCCCTTCAGACTCCCCTTCAATAACAATACACCACTGCACACTACACCACTGCCACCTGGTGGACTAATCCAGATGTGGCATATCTGGCATCAGCTCACTCACCTGTTGAACATTATTTGCCTCCACTTATGTTTTGTATATTCGTTGTCTTTGTTGTCTGTATTATTTCCACTGTGTTAGACTTGTGTCCCTACTGTCTTTGTTTTGTAAATGTGTTTTAGTCTTGTATGTCTCAGTTTGTACATTCACTATAGTTATTCCCCTGTGTGTTCAGTCTTCTGTTAGTTCTGTCTACCACACCTGTGTCCTGTTAGTAATCACCATCTGTCTCTAATTAGTGTTTGTATTTAGGTGTTGTGGGCCCAGCATACACTTGCTGGGTCATTGTTTCATGTTACCTGTGTTCGTGTGTCAGTCGTGTTCCTTTGTTTTCTGTCTTTGAGTAAACCTTGTTTATCAACACAACGCCGTCTCCTGCCTGCTCAATTCAAGCTCTCGTGATCGTGCTTCATCTGCAACTGGGTTCCATTCATCATGCCACCAAAGCGCATTCGTAACAAAGCTCTATAGCTGTATTCTATATGTAGCAGTCTGAAAATATTGTATATTATTCGAGACTGCTGACTGGTGTTTTATATTCCCTTTGTACACAAAGACACCATTGATATGCACACGAACAATGACACAAGCGTCCCCTTCCGAAGAGCACTGGAATATGGATTATAAATGACAGTACTGGATCATATTCTACAATGCGTTTCCCCTTGTGACTGGCAGGCGGGACCAGCAGGGGGCGGTAGCAGGCAGAGAGTGGCGGAGAGAGTTGGGAGGTGATATATGGAGGAGACAAACGGAAGACGCTCTCTTCGGCAGTGAACTTGGACAACGAGCAGTCGCAGCTAACGGGGGCTCTGGAGAGCCCTGTTGCTGAAGTTATGCCAGAGGGCCCCGTGAGATAGCAACGGGTGATAACAAGTACTGGCTAGTGGACACGATATCCTAGCAGTACCAGCGATAGTATATGAACACTTAGTGCAGAGTCAGGCACTAGCAATCGGGTTATAATAGTTACTGTGTGCGGTATAAGTAACGTGCGGTTAACCGAGTATCCAAGTCCTTAACCATCGAGTTATAGTAGTTACTGTGTGCGGTATAGAGTGCGCGCACCAGGACGAGCGTGGGCCAACAACCAGTCTGCTCCGGCTGACTTCGACCAGACCTGCACCCGGCTGCCTGCATTCAGCCTGCTCCGGCTGACTTCAATCAGACCTGCACCAGGCTGCCTGCAGCTTACAGGAGTTCCTCCCATCCAGCAGGGGTCGTCATCACTCAGCACACGCTCTCAGCCGGCGCTGCCTCTCTGCCCAGCTCCGCCTGCTAACATCCTCGCCGAGAGCGTTCAACGCCATCTTGCCTCCCGGACAACAGTGGAGTGGCGAGGCGGCCATTTCGGATGAGTACAAATGAGCATTGATGCTCCCGATTTATTATACAGTACACAGTGTGGTGCAGCCTGCGGGCGAAAGTAACATTGCTACTACCATTCCATAGGGGTACCCCAAACAATATATGCCGGCATTAAGATAGGACTTACTGGTATTTTGTGGGCCCACTCTTTTGTTTTCGTTCCTTTTCTTTGAGCGTGATAAAATGTGTGTTTCCTAATATTTCCCATTCGGTGAACAATTCTCTTTCCTCCCTTATGTTCCCCCCTTCCTTCCCCATATTACCGACCTGGAGCAGTATGTGTAATCCCTTAGGGAAGGTGGATACTGTGTCCCGCCCAGACGTGGGCAGCACTTCGCCCGGGTACCGTGAGAGCACTTGGTGCCTAGGTGTAATTATATAATTGATTTATGCCAGTGTAATCATTGTGTGTTGATACCCATGGTGCAATAATCACCAGACGTAGTTATGTTGTAACTAGGCCACGTTACAATAACACTCATACGGAACGGGAGCACTGTGTGTGTGTCTTTTCTTGAGTCTGATTCTAATCCTTGATGTGGGTAATATATCTGTTATTAACCCCTTCCTGGTTAACCTTCCCTTTTCCCATTGTAAGGTTTCTGGTGTTACAGAGGGAGGGTACTGCTTGCGGGGGGAACCAAGTTATTTATTTACCATTCGGTCATTAGGCGTGGGGGGGTGCTAGGGGACAATCGGGGAGAGTGAGGGCGTGTTGGGGAGTACTGCTGACTGCCCAAGAGAGAGGGAGGAAGACCAGAGTACCGGACTAGGTTTGTAAATCCTGGGCCTCATACACCCCACTGCCAGCCTCCAGTTGACGCTCCTGACCCCAAAGCCGGAGGTGCAGCTAGCCAGAGTGCTACTGTGTCTCGCTACCTATTGACCGTGTACCACAGTTCCCACGAAGCAGGGATAATCCACCCTGCTACGTATAGTTATTCTATAGTAATGCTCCGTAAAGCTTTCCGCAAAGCCTTGAACTCAGAACATTCCCCTTGGTGCATTTGCTGTCATGTACAGTATGCAATCCCTCCCAATGCATCATCTATGGAGCAGCTTCAGAATTCATACCTGACGACATCATCAAGTTGGAGTTTTACCACTCTAGTCATTTGGTGTTAGGGGAATAATGTATGAATTAGTAAAGGGATATTTCACTGTAGTAGAAGGTGTAACTTTTCCTGAATATGTATTTCAATGGACAATGATGAAAATGAACTCAAATAAAACACATTGACCGGTGTGAAGAAATATTCCAGTGCTCACTTCCCTGGCCTGCTGTCAGCCTGTGTAGCAGTAGTAGTTTATTCAGTCATCTCACACAATACAATATATATACACCATCATTTAACAATATTTAAAGTTTTACAGTGACTGAAAAGGTACAGACTGAAGCATAATGCTTATATATGCCTGTCCTATATTCTTAACACAATTAAGACTCCAAAACAGTATTCTAAAAGAAAAAAGAAAAAAAAATATTATTCACCCTTGTAGTTTTCAAAAATAACTTTACAAACCATTTTCTTAAAAACCAAAAGTGAATTACTCATTCTTAACTGTATATCAGCATTGTTCCACAAGTTAACCCCAATAATAGAAATATACCTCATTTTAATCTCTTTCTTAGCTTTTTGAACAGTACATTTACAAATATCTCTCAAATCATATTTTCTTTCATGTATTGAAAAAAACCTTTGCACCCCGTCTGGGAGTAACTTTGCTTTAGCTCTGTACATTATTTGCATAGTTTTATAATAAACCAAATCATAAAATGTCATAATATGAGACTTTATAAAGAATGGATTTGTGTGTTATAGTAGTAACCAGCCTTGAAAAGGTTCCGAATGGCCCGCTTTTGCAGTAAGACTATTGGATTTACTGTCTTTTTAAATGTCGACCCCCATACTTCCACACAGTAAGATATGTAAGGAAGTATAAGTGAACAGTAAATGATGTGCAAGGCTTTGCAGTTTAATATATCCTTACATTTATATAATATTGCTACTGACTTAGATATTTTTCCTTAAATATAGTTAGCAAGTTTCATCTACAACACCATTCCTCCCAGGTGTCAGGCTCCTCATCCACTTCCATTCATTTTAATGACCAAGTGTAAATATAATACTTCTGAATTATAAACAAACAATACAGCAATACTATTCTGTGTAATATATGTTTATGATGACCTTACGTATAGGTTAAGACTGCTGAAACTCGACATGTTCTACTTGTCTAATATCCCTTTAAATGTGCTTTTATCCAAAGCGCTTTAATTTTGTTCCTCACATTCACACATTCACTCACACATTCACACACAGACGGCGGAGGCGACCATGCAAGGTGCCAACCTGCTCATCGGGAGCAGTTAGGGGTTAACTGTCTTGCTCAAGGACACTTCAGCACGCTGCCGGGAGGAGCGGGAATCTAATCAAGAACCTGCTCTACAAACTGCTCTACCTATTGGGGGCCTATTGGGATGATGCTAGATCCTAATGTGAAACACTGTGATTTACCTTACCTTGCTACCTCTCTATATTTTGTATGCTCGCTTATGCCTGTATTTTCACTGTTGTGAAGCACTTTGAACTGGAACTTCTGTATGAAAAGTGCTATACAAATAAAGTGCTTTTTATTTTTTATTATTATTATATTATTATTATTATTATATTATTATTATTATTATTATTATTATTATTATTATTATTATTATTATTATTATTATTATTATTATTATTATTATTATTATTATTTATTATTATTATTATTATTTATTATTATTATTATTTATTATTATTACCTCCTGAGCCACTATCACAGATTCAATTGGGTGTAGTACCCCTTTAAAGCACCGTCACAGTGGATATTTTCAGCGTGTCTACAACATGGAGGGGTTGATGCTGGGGCGAGCTTGCAACTACTTCATTAGCCCTTATCATGGTAGTGGATCCTCTGGGAGTTGAGGGTGGAGGTGGTGGTGGTTGGGGGGGGGGGGGGCCTGGATCCATTCAGCCCAGTCATCATTCCCCTTCAGAGGCGCCCAGACACAGCGGTGATAAGGTTATCTGCCGAACCTACAGGCTCCCCTCACGGACACACGGCCCCCCTCGTTAGCGCTGCGCTTATTATGTATACAGGACAAGTTAATTGTGAGTTCATCTATCCAAGCAATGACCCCCCCCCCCCCCCCCCCCCCAACCCAGCCACCCACACACACACACACACACACACACACACACACACACACACACACACACACACACACACACACACACACACACACACACACACACACACACACACACACACACACACACACACACACACACTCTTCCTCGTTGGTTGTTTGCCGTGGAGGAGAAAAGCACAATTACCACGGTGATGCATGACTCCCCTCCACGTCCTTCGGTCTTTGACCCCCCCGCCCCTCTCTCCTGCACGCTCCTCTCTGCCCGTCCTGTTCCCATAGCAACCAGCCGTCACTACCCCATGTGACTTTTATTTAGATTTTTTTGGGCCAAATGGTAGAAGAGCTGTAAACCTGGAGAGGGTGGTTCCACCGGTGATCTCCCCCCATTGCCCCATTGGAGATGAAAATAACAAGTATTACAGCCAAACCCTATTGTGTAGGTTCATAATCTTTGATGGAGGTATATATTTAATCTTTCCATGGTAACAACTGCAATGCCCTTGCAATGCACAGCTGCTCTGATGATGGTATTCCTTTACATTCTCATTGGTTATCGCAGCATTTGCCGCCATCTTTGTTTTGTTTTTTAGCCATCAATAAAACGGAAAAAAATAAATGCAGTGTTTACAAACGAGTCAGGTAATCATGGGTATATAATTCCAAGAGTGTATTATGTCAGTTGTTTTGTCTATTTTGGTTTCGTAACATCGTCCTCTCAGCTCCGCAGAGTTCACACAGACATGGTCTTCAAATGCAATCAACCCTTTCCTGGAAAGATGTAGTCTTGCATGATACCTGTGACTTTTTTTCTAGTTTTTTCTGAAATGTAAAAAAGAGTCAGATCTCATTTAATTATGCTCAACTCTGCTCCTTCAAATGTCAGACCAATTGAATAATCGGGAACCGTATAAACCCTGCTACCTTGAGCGTTTTTTAACCCTGTTGAATGTATCATTTCAACTAAACAGAGTTCAAACACATTCTCAATCAAAAGAGCTGTGGTGGTCTTCTACGAGGGGGTGTGGAGACCCTCGCCTGTTGATGAACAACAGCTGGCCACATGTGTATCGAGACCCGCCGGCACGGCCTGCGAGGCTAGCAGCATCTGTTCACAGCAGACTGTGTTAAAACACCTCTGCAAGCTAGAGAACGACAGTGCGTTTGAAGCCGACACCTCTCTTTCTCTCTCTCTCTCTCTCTCTCTCTCTCTCTCTTCTCTCTCTCTCTCTCTCTCTCTCTCTCTCTCTCTCTCTCTCTCTCTCTCTCTCTCTCTCAGCCCCATGTTCCCACATTTCTAATATTTGTCTAAACATTAGGCCCAATGGTCCCACAGCCACAGCCCTACAGTATGTTCCCGGACAATTGGATAATAGGTTGGGTGTGATTGGCTACCAAAGGTCGGGGAGAAAGGGGGAGAAAAACAGATACAAGTTTATGAAAAAAGGAATGTGGGAACATAGGGCTGTGGGAACATAGCTAGGCATGCTCCCCTTTTCTCTCCCTCCTCCTCGCTAGCTCTCCTCTCCCTCTCTGTATCTATATCTTTCTCTCTCTTTCTCTCCCCCCTCCTCGCTAGCTCTCCCTCTCCCTGTCTCTATCTCTATCTTTCTCTCCCCCCTCCTCCTCGCTAGTTATCTCTCTCTTCTCTCAGCTTTAGCCTCGAGGTTTAAAAGGGGTCTCCCACCCCAAGGTGCAGGGGCAATAGAGCCTCTGTTAACTGATAGGGCTCCTGCTAGTGGTGGTGGGTGGGCGTGTTCTGCCAGTATTCCGCCTCATATATAATAACATTAATAAAAAAAAAGTGATGATGAGAGCGAACCGGCGAGAAGTGAGCGATAATCAGAGAAGTGAGCGGTAATGAGTGTAGCAGCTGTTTTTTTTAACGCACCCCGAGACTAACGGAGGGGCATGTGCCAAGAAGACCGAGGCTGCTGCCGCTGCTGCTGCTGCCACAACCCTGTTCTCTTCATGGATGGTGATTCAGTATTTACTGCACAGGTGGAGCATGTGGCAGGGGGACAGAGTTGAGAGAGAGAGAGAGAGAGAGAGAGAGAGAGAGAGAGAGAGAGAGAGAGAGAGAGAGAGAGAGAGAGAGAGAGAGAGAGAGAGAGAGAGAGGAGAGAGAAAACAAGCTATTTTCTTTGGACTCCACAGGGTATCATTTTAGTTGCTGACCTAAAACTAGAGCGGAGCAAGTAATGTTCACTAAACGGCTCGATGTATCACAAAGTCTTAAATAACGTTTCGCTTTTTATTGTCTACTCCAAACCGTTCCAAACAAAATTGTGCCATACAGTACGCAGCTTAGAAACGAGCCCTAGTAGCTACCGCAAAGTATTTCCTCCTTCCTCTGCTGTTGTTACTGGTAGGTGTTGAGTCATAAACGACCCGATTCAAGTTTAACAATCAATGAAACACCCATAAATAATGGGTTTTTTGGCATAGAGCTCGATGACTCAACACTGATGTGAATGTGTATAATTGAAAATTGTATTTTACATTTTTATGAAGCCTGTTTTTATGATCTGTTTAACAAAGATAATGTTCAGGGTTCAAATCTAACCCATTGAATCTAAAACACGTTAATATCATTATTGTACTAGTTGGCCTAGTAAGGTCAAATACAAAACTGGGGATGAAAAATGTGTTTTGTGACTGCTGGGAGATGGATTAAACTGCTGTTTAAAACACTAAATTGACCCTGGAAAAATAACTGTTGTATTGATTTATGACACCAACAGAGGGAGGAAACGTCAGTGATCGATAACACAAAAAAAAACGAAAATTTTCAATTTGCTCGCCGCCGCGTTTCAAATTGACACTGTAAACGGCCGCAGGGTTCCATGCGCTCCACACTCAGAAGCTCACTGAGTTTCATTTACACGTCTGAGACCTCTCAGAGCACTATACCTATCAAAGCCTGTATTCCCTCCCCGTTAGGAGCTCACCAAAGCGAGTATTAATATCATGGCGGCTATTTTCACTAGCTCATTTAACCTTTAATTACCCTGAAGTGGAGAGCGCATGGACCGACGAGTTTCCGCCGCCGATGTTTTGGGGGTCGACGGGAGAAAAAAATGCGGGGTTCACCATCAATTATAAAAACAATGGGCCATACAGGCACACAGTGGCCTTAATTAGATCCCCCTGATGGTTGAGACGATGAGCTAAAAAGGCAGGCTAATGAAAATGGAGACTGTGGAGGGAGGAAGGTAGTGTCGTCGCTATTGCAACGTAGAGGTTTCATCGTGTGTTGGAGTGTGTGTGTGTGTGTGTGTGTGTGTGTGTGTGTGTGTGTCCGTACGTACGTGCATGCGCGCGTGCGTGCGTGCGTGCGTGCGTGCGTGTGTGTGTGTGTGTGTGTAAGATAAGATCATCGGGCGGCTAGGTGGTGTAGTAGGCAAGGCGCTCGCCATCAACGCTGGAGACGCTGGGTTCGAATCGAGCTCTCGGCGTTGCTATCAGCTTGGCTGGTCGTTCATACTAACACAATTGGCAGTGTTAGGGGTGGGAAAGCTGATGGTGGGTCCTGGGCGTTGTGGACAGCGACCCCTACAGTTCGGTCGGGGCGCCTGCACAGCGAGGGTAGGATCTGGAGGGAGGTAGTGTGACCTTCCACACGTTACACTCTCCCGGTGACAGTCTCCGGCCTCTCGGACCAACAATAGGGGGAGTGCGCAACAACCAGGAAGGGGGTTGGGAATTGGCATAACGACTAACAGTGGATGGAAGACAAATCGGAAAAAGGAGGGGGAAAAAAGATTAAAAATAAAATAAATAAAAGATAAGATAATTCTGTATGGTCTGTTGGTACATAAATGTGTCTCGTGTCAGAACACACAGTACTGCGTTACCAAATGACAGCATAGATGGACATAGAGAAACAATGTAATTAACACCTTCCTTCCCTCCCCTCCAACGTTATTCATTTTGATGTGGCACAGTCCCATAAATCCAAGGTTATTTCATATTGCACATCCATGTGTTAAGTTGCAACCACATTCCTACCCTACTTGTTAAGTAGGCCTATTGAATATAGCACACATTCGATTTTCAATCATTTTAAGTTTCCACTTGGACAAAAAAACAACAAGGATATCCATTTAGGGGGTTGTTAAAATAACACACTCTCCAAAACGTCATAATTTTTAAGCAATGTTGAAAAAGCTTATAATGCAAGAAAGAATAGTGACACTGCCGCATGTGCAACATACTACATACAACATGTGGAGGACTTACGCACGCAGATAGAAGTGGCTATTTATAACACCAGCAGAAGACACTTTCACTCACAGCTGTTTCCACTTGCCGTGCAATCTCAGTTTTGCTCCCAAAATACACTCAAATGATGGATGCATGTTCTTTTAAATATCTTTTATAATATATGTACTTATTTGTAATTTCTTATACAATATGTAAGGGATAATGTATAGCTACGAGGTCATTGTCGCAAAATAATTGACCGACACGGAGTTTAAAATACCGAGCCGCCTCGGCGAGGTGTTTAAACGTCAGTGAAGGTCAATTATTTTGCGATGATGACCGAGTATAGCTATACATTATATACATACAGCATTTCGGCGAATGTGAGTAAATATATTACTTATGTATGGCTATAACATAACGTACATTATGTAACTTTTTTCCTGTGATCGATTAGTACTTTATTCACACATTTTAAGCTCGATCAGCCTCCACTATGCATCCTTGTTTATCACCAGCTAGGATGTTTCTTTCCATCCCATCCGCTGCTTTGGACACAGACATGAAAGAGACTTGTTTGTGTCAAAAGCCATTCTTCTCATGTTCTGACATGTACATCAAAATACCGGACGTCTTCAAGCAGACCTCATATTCATGAGTGCACAGGTATAGACAGGAGACACAGAGAGGAGAGAGAGAGAGAGAGAGAGAGAGAGAGAGAGAGAGAGAGAGAGAAGAGAGAGAGAGAGAGAGAGAGAGAGAGAGAGAGAGAGAGAGAGAGAGAGAGAGAGAGAGAGAGAGAGAGAGAAGAGAGAGAGATGAGAGAGAGAGAGAGAGAGAGGAGAGAGAGAGAGAGAGAGAAGAGAGAGAGAGAGAGAGAGAGAGGAGAGAGAGAGAGAGAGAGAGAGAGAGAGAAAGAGAGAGAGAGAGAGAGAGAGATAGAGAGAGAGGGGGGGAGAGGTGAGAGAAAGACAGGGAGTGAGGAGAGAGACAGGGAGAGAGAGGGGGAGAGACACCCCCAACTATTGTTTGTCACGGTGCATTAATTGCACTAACGTTATCGAGGCGAAATGGTAAAAAAGTCATGCGCAGGAAACCTTCCAGACCCATGGGTCACTTATGTGTAGGCACTGCCAGCCAGTAGCTGTGTTTTCATGGATCCTAACTATTCCACTATTAATCAGAATAATAGCCCAATCAGAATGAAAATGTCAAATGGTTATTTGACAGTGTTTCAGGGGAAATTCAAAAACCAAACTTTTCTGTGGCTGTCTTTATTAGAAGCGTAGCTTTATAGCTAAAACGATTGTTGCATGTCTTTATTGGAAGCTTTGTTTAGCTAAAAGGATCATTGAATATCTTTATTGGAAGCTTAGCTTTAGCTAAAATGATCGTTGAATGTCTTTATTAGAAGCTAGCTTTAGCTAAAATGATCGTTGAATATATTATTGGAAGCTTACCGTTAGCTAAAAGGATCATTGAATGTCTTATTGGAAGCTTAGCTTTAGCTAAAAGATTGTTGATTGTCTTTATTGGAAGCTTAGCTTTAGCTAAAAGGATCGTTGAATATATTTATTGGAAGCTTACCGTTAGCTAAAAGGATCATTGAATGTCTTTATTGGAAGCTTAGCGTTAGCTAAAAGGATCATTGAATGTCTTTATTGGAAGCTTAGCGTTAGCTAAGTCAAGTCAAGTCAAGTCAAGTCAAGTCAAGAGTTTTAATTGTCACGGCATACAGGTATACAATGAAATGCGGCTGGTCTTGCCCGCGACGATGTGCAATACAGTGGTACAACATATAATAGAATCCAATAAAATACAGTGGTACAACATATATGAATCCAATAAAAAAACAACAGTGCAATAAACAGGTACATGGTGTGCCATCTCGGTATCTGTACATAGTATTTACAGAGCATATAGGACATGCTAGGTAGCTTTAGTAGTGCAATACACTGTTCCTGATGTTATACTAATTTAAGTGGCCTTTCCTTTGGCCATAAGTGTGCGTGTGCGGCATGAGTGTTAAAGTGGCTGCTAGTGTGTGAGCGTGCTCAGCGTGCGTGTCGTGTATGTGCTAGTGTGTGCTTGTGTGTGGATAGTTCAGTTTCTGTGTCTCTCAATGTTCATTGTTCAAGGCTCTGATGGCCTGGGGGAAGAAGCTTAGCCTAAGCCTCTCCGTCCTAGTAGCTGGGGTTCGCAGGCGTCTGCCTGACCTCAGCAGCTGGAACAGGCTGTTATTGGGGTGGTGGGGGTCTTTCATTATCCTGCAGGCTCTGGATTTGCACCTCTTGTTGTATAGAGCCTGCAGGGGAGGTAGCGCAATACCCGTGGTACGCTCGGCTGAGCGCACCACTCTCTGTAGGGCCTTCTTGTCCTGTGCCGTGCTGTTCCCATACCAGGCAGTGATGTTTCCGGTCAAGATGCTCTCTACAGCTCCTGAGTAGAAGGACTGGAGTATCTTCCCCGATACTCTGAACTTCCTTAACTGTCTCAGGTGGTAGAGGCGCTGCTTCGCTTTCTTTACTACTGTGTCTATGTGTGTTGTCCATGTCAGATCCTCTGAGATGTGGACCCCCAGGTACTTGAAGCTGCTCACCCTGTCCACGGTAGCCCCGTTAATCATCAGTGGTGTGTGTGTCTCCTGCTGTCCTCTCCTATAATCCACGATCAGCTCCTAAAAGGATCATTGAATGCCTTAATGGTCAGTCCGTGTTGTGAATGTCCAACTTGTTCTTCTATCACGTTATCCAAATTAAGTTGTAAAAATAGTAAATTTTCAGTACTCAGCTATGAATGAAAATATGCCGGTATAGTTGCTAAGCTAACATTATTATGGCCACCACTGTAGCTGTTCATGTCTGTGGGACCTGTTTATTAAAAGAGAAATGATGACACTCATTGGCCTTGGCTCATGTTATGTGAAGCACATATAAAAGAACACATTCCCCCCCATGTCTTGATTATAATGGATTTTTTTTTTGTGGCATATTTTATAAAAAATATATTATTAACACCTTTGAAAAATGTGATCTAGCAGGGGTAAATGGCAAATATTAAACACGTACAGTATGCTGTAGCAACCTATGTATAGATGTAGCACTGTCTATCTGTATGTCATATATGTTATGATGCATTGAAAATGGGGGACCCTGATGTAAACAAGACGAAAGTCTTTCTCTGGTCTGTATCCCCTTAACAATTGTGTGTATTGAGCTGTACTGTATTGTACCCATTCTGCAATCTGTTAATGTAACCCAGGTTTCAGATTCATAACTATTTAAGTTATAGGAACCTAAATAGTTAATGCCATTGAATAAGAACATAAATAGTTAAGGCTATTATGTAGGAACATAAGTAGTTAATATTATTGGGTACCAAGTCCCTTTGAATTACAGCATTGCCCTTTAATTTGCGTCATGACGTGAGATGAGGTGAGATGACGTGAGATGACGTGAGATGACGTGAGTGAGGTAGATGTCACGACAGCCACGTTTTGCTTTACGGCGCACGCCTTGCTTACAGCCTCTCAACGTTACAGAGTCTCGCGCTGCGCAGATGCAGACACTCATTCCATGGAGAAGCAAGCAGCTGATAACGTTGCTGGATAATGAAATAGGAAATAGCATGATAAAAACAGTTATCAAACAGTTATAAAAGATTCCCCCAGTTGCAAAACCGAAGAAGCGTTGCAGTAAAGTAACTGTAGCCTGCGGTTTTGGTGAGTTAAATCAATATTGTGTGCTATTCAATTGTCGAGTGTACAAAAATGGTTAGCTTCATGCTACAAGCTAAATAACGTAGCTCATTCTTAAATGGAAACTGGGAAGGAACCATTTCAGAAGTACTTATAATTGTATTGATATGCTGTACGTTAAGAACAAGGTCTGTATACATTTTGAATGTTTTTGAGAGTTTAATATGAACGTGGGGAATGTTACATATGCTAGCGCACTTTAGCCTAAATTAGCATGTTGATCCCACGTGCCGGGATGAGACAGCCTACTTTAGTTTAGCATAGCTAAAAGTAGCCTGATTGATTATTCATTCTGAAAGCAATATGACAAGATGATGAAGCGATAAAATATGGTAAATAGCTTTTATTTTCTGAATGCCTGCTCACAAGCAGGCCAGGTTTTTAGGTTACCCCAGCACCCCGTTCTACCCTGGAAGCAGTTCCAGGCCACCACCCATCACCACGTGTGCCCACGAGGGGACGAGGCGGTGTGCCGGACGATACAAGATGGCGAGCCAACCCACTGAACCCCTGATATAGCTCAAGGCTAATGCCAGCCTGATTCGAATACCCCTGTTGCCCAACTCCTGTTACCTCAATAGTCCGGTAGGCTTGAACTGATTGAACTTGAATCATAAGAACTTCCACGGATTGAACTGACCTGAACACAAGGACATTCCAAGGGCTTCGACCCCGTTCACCTTTTGTTACTTTGATAATGTATTTTGTATTTGATTTAATTTGATATATGGGTATTGATATTCTCCTATAGGAAGGGAGACTTAATTACACCCAGTAAGATACCACTGATAAGCTACTTGAACCATTGATATTCTCCTACAAAAAGGGAGACTTAAAGGGTAAATACACCCAGTAAGTTATTTGAACTACTGATGGTTCTCCTGTAAAGAAAGAAGGTTTAAAGGGTAATTTCACCTAATAAGGTATTAGCATTCCCATAACCTAGAATATTAATGACATTGATTATAGTTGAATCACTGATGGTTCTCCTGTAAAGAAAGAAGGTTTAAAGGGTAATTTCACCTAATAAGGTATTTGCATCCCCATAACCTAGAATATTCCATTTGGTACTTTTGTTGTGTTACACCTTCAAAGGAAGAGTTTAAAGGAGCATTTCACCTAGTAAGGTATTTGCGTTCCCTGCACATTTAAAGGTTTAAACATTTACCCATTGAAATGATAAACTGAAATAGAGTTTACTGGTGATAAAAGGATACATCCAACCTTGAACCTAGCTTTTAGCTAGAGATAACCTCAGAGACGTCTGAACCAAACCTAATGTGTTGATCTAATCAATCTAGGACTTGATATCGAACTAACCCTCCTTAAAGTAGAGGTTATTGAAAGAACCTAAAAGGGATACTTCACTACTACTGTTTATGTCTGTATGTCTGTATGTCTAGCTAGCGCGCATATAATTAATAAACCGGTTATTATTATAATTCTGTCTCTGGTCCACTATTTTCTTAAATTGTGCATATTACTCCTCTCCTCGTTTCGTACCTAGAACTGTGCCCGTGGCAAACAGCTGTTACAAGTAGGTGACACAAGTGCTACATTAATACAAATTCCAATCAATCAATCAATCAATCAATCAATCAATCAATCAATCAATCAATCAATCAATCAATCAATCAATCAATCAATCAATCAATCAATCAATCAATCAATCAAATAACAACCGGTAACTTCACTGTTAGATGACATGCTTTGTAGCAACCTGCCTCTGCAAAAGGACACTGTTGCACGAAGCGATTTCACTGGATGTCCCGGACGCCTAAATATTAAAGGCAACCAACTTGTGTCTAACCACGCCCAACTTGCGTCTAGCCACGCCCCCTGCGGCGACGCGGCAGCAGCTCATTATATGCCAGTAACCGCCCCTTATTCAGAATCCAGAAATAGCTCAATTGGCAAAGCTGCATGGCTGTGGATCCTACGGCTCGTTGCTGGCTAGTTCGATTCCCTTCATTTTTTTTTTTTTTTTTTTTTTTTTTAACGTGCATTCGCATTCTTTCGCCGTTAAGTTTAGGCATAACTTTAAGCATTGTTTCGGAGTTGGTTAAGGTTAGGCATTGTTTCGGAGTTGCTTAAGGTTAGAAGGGTTAAGTTTAGGCGCTGTTAAGGAGCTGGTTAAGGTTAGAGTTTGACTTAGAGAATGGCAATATTTTTTAACGTGCATTCATTTCGCCGGTTAAGTTTAGGCATTGTTTCGGAGTTGGTTAAGGTTAGGCATTGTTTCGGAGTTGCTTAAGGTTAGAAGGGTTAAGTTTAGGCGCTGTTAAGGAGCTGGTTAAGGTTAGAGTTTGACTTAGAGAATGGCAATAGACAGCCTATTTCCGCGCTGCAGCGCGAGGCAATAGACAGCCTATTTCCGCGCTGCCGCTCTCTCGCGCTGCCGTGGTCACATGGGCGTATTGGCCAATCAGAGAAACGCTAAACACAAGTTGGTTGCCTAAAATATTCACGCGTCCCGGACACAATGGAAGTATGGATATATTCGTAACGAATAATTTAAAAAAGATACCGTTAACTGGAATATGTTAGTTGTTTACACAATGTTGGATTATGTAATTGGTTTGTCATGACCCATTGTCAAAACAATAATACATCGCAGGATTTATATGAAGTTTGTTGTTAGATGGCATGCTTAGAAGCACCGCACCTCCCTCTGCTTCTAGACACGAGGCAATTTTTTTTTTTTACCTACTTTTTCTACGGATGGTTTTGTGAATAAATCTCCATTATGCTTCAATTACTGTGTGTTTATTGTATAGCAATAAGGTTGGGTGAATTCGGCCATCGTATAAAAGACATTACATCACTTGAAGTCGTGTGTTATACGAATTAGATCATGCCTTGGGGGGTCTAACGACCCTCGGCTGCGCCTCGGGCCTAACAACCACCCCTAGGCATGATCTAATTTGTATAACACACTCCTGCACGTGATGTAATGCTTAATTAGATTAGACTAGATTATTTAATGACCACCCAGCCAGGCTGGTGGAATTTGTTTTCAGTGCGTTACAGCATTGTTCCAACATATAACATAGAACATGCAGTTAAATACATAAATACATAATTACAAATACCACAATATCATAGTTTATGTCCATGTCCATAGCAACAGGGGTAGGGGGGGTTGCGGGTTGCTACAGGGAGTTCAGTGTCCATATGGCAGTGGTGAAGAAGCTGTTTATAAAGCGGGATGTTTTGGTGGTCAGGGATCTGTAGCGTTTTGTGGTTGTCTTGTATTGTATAGGTTGCATGGTTTGAAATAAATAAATTAAACTGAAATTGAAACTGAAACAAGTCGAGTCACGAGTCCTGAAAATCAGTCCTGGACTTGAGTACTACAACACTCAGCATGGACCATGGTGGAAGGTTACTAGTCCCCGTCTGGCGTGGCTTTACAGCTGGGGATGAGTCAGGTTGAAAGAGTTGTTCAAATGTTGAAAATGATGCATAGAACAATCAGAATGAACCCACATGTGCTGCTGGGCATAATATTTGAGTTTCTGTGCTTCCTTCTTATTTATTTGGATATTGTTCAGGGCGTTTATTTAGCAGACACTGTGAAAATACATTTGGTGTTGCCTTCATATTTGGACCAATATCCCTGCAATTTACCATTTACAATAGTCAGATTTAGACCAGTCTCAATTGTTATACTATGAGAAAGGAATTTCAATCAATGAGATCTTTGAGGTATTGTGGATTATCTAGATCTCATCTGGACCACCTCTATGAGGGCAATGAATCTCACATGCATAATGTTGAATACCAGGGTGGTCACAGAACAAATGTTGTTAGACTTTAATCCTGGAGGTTAGACAGGCAACACTATGGGATAAACAGCTGGAGGGTGTGTGTCAGGATCCTAGGCCCGGTCCTGGCTGGACTGGGCAGGATGGTAACACTGGGCAGTACCCTTCACCTAACTTTGGGCAATGCCCTCTATCTGACATTGGCCCTCGGCCTGACATTGGCGCCCTACCACCCTCTAGTGGTGACAAACAATCGGTGCGCTCCAGTACACTGGACATCCTGACTACTGTGTTAACTATAATTAATAGTTTGATTAATGTGGTGTCATGGTGTGTACTGTCATTGTCTTTCCCTTCCCTGGTGTGATGTCATACACTGTTTTGGGTTGTTAGGAGTTGCTTTTGTGTTTAGTTGTGTTTAGTTGTGCTTTGCTTATTGTCTAGGTGTTGTTTGTGATTCTGTGTTGGCCAGGTGTTCTTAATTGTTAATTAGTTGGGGTATATAGGGTTCTGTCTGTCCTCCCTTCTGTGTGGCGACATTCCTCCAGTTACCCCCTGTTCCTCCACGTCGTGTCGCACCGTTCTCCCTCTAGTAAGTCTTAGTGTTTGTTGTTTTGTATTGTGAAGTTTGTTATTTAGTTTCTGTATTTTCCTTGTATTGCACTGGATTCTACAGTAAACATCATTCTCCAAGCTTCACTCCTCGCCTCTGCCTCCTCCATTCCTTCCCTTTCTGTATTATTGCATTCTACCTAACCCCATCGTGACAGAATGTCGCCACCAACATTAACGAATGCAGCAGGAAAGGCAAGCGATACCATCACCTGATGGCCGGTGACATGAAGAGTTACTCACTGGCCAAATGGGGGTTCCTACTCCGGAAGATCGACCAGGTCGCCACTGAGAACCCGACACTGCAGACGGCGATGTGGGAGATGGCTGAACATGTTGCTGTCCTCATAGAGAAGCATAAGCCGAAGGCTAGTGTAGCTAGCCTGCCGACTGTTCTCAGGCTTACGGTCAGCCTAGATCCTCCCACAGCCGCTGAGGTTGCTCGGATGTCCATCGCCGGTCGGACGTCCACAGCTAACCTAGCTCCGCCGGTTAGCTTAGTGTCAAGAGCTAACCAGCCACTCCCAGCTAACCTAGCTCCGCCGGTTAGCTTAGTGTCAAGAGCTAACCAGCCACTCCCAGCTAACCTAGCTCCACCGGTTAGCTTAGTGTCAAGAGCTAACCAGCCACTCCCAGCTAACCTAGCTCCGCCGGTTAGCTTAGTGTCAAGAGCTAACCAGCCACTCCCAGCTAACCTAGCTCCGCCCGTTAGCTTCATGCCAATAGCTAACCAGCCACTCCCAGCTAACCTAGCTCCGCCCGTTAGCTTCGTGCCAATTGCTGACCGGCTGTTCCCCGTTAGCACAGCTCCTCCTGTTAGCTCCGCCACTATAGATGGCCAGACGTCCCCAGTTGGTACAGCTCTACCCGTTAGCTCCGCTCATACAGCTAACCAGACGTCCACAGCTAACATAGCTCCGCCGGTTAGCTTAGTGTCAAGAGCTAACCAGCCACTCCCAGCTAACCTAGCTCCGCCCGTTAGCTCCGTTTCAATAGCTAACCGGCCGTTTCAAGCTAGCACAGTCTCCACTGCCAGACTAGGCTCCAGGTTCAGGGTGAGCCTAGTATCTGAGACAGACCAGATGTCTCCAGCTAGCACAGTCTCCACTGCCAGACTAGGCTCCAGGTTCAGGGTGAGCCTAGTACCGGAGACGGACCAGATGTCCCAAGCTAGCCAGGCATCCCCAGCTAACATAGCTCCGCCCGTTAGCCCCGTCCCAATAGCTAACCGGCCGTCCCCAGTTAGCACAGCCCCGCCTGTTAGCCCCGCTACAGTAGCTAACCAGACGCCCACTGCCAACCTAGGCTCCAGGTTCAGGGTGAGCCTGGTAGCGGAGACAGACCAGATGTCTCCAGCTAGCACAGTCTCCACTGCCAGACTAGGCTCCAGGTTCAGGGTGAGCCTAGTACCTGAGACGGACCAGATGTCCCAAGCTAGCCAGGCATTTTCAGCTAGCACAGTTCCCACAGTGAGTCCAGGGCCCACAGTTAGCCTAGCCCCCGAGGCTAGTATGGCTAGTAAGGCCTTCACAGCTGGTCCAGCTTCCACGCCCAGTCCAGCCTCAGCTCTGGGTCCTGGCTCCTCATCCCCGGATCCTACACCACGCCTCGCCGCCGGGACCGATCCGGTCTCCACGCCCTGCCCGGCCTCTCCACCTGGTCCGGCTGCCGTGCCGGCTCCCGGCTCTTCGACGGATCCTGGCTCCCCGTCTGGTCCAGCTCTGCGCCGTGATCGGCGTCCTGGTCCTCGCCGTGGTCTCCGCCGGGGTCTTCGCCGTGGTCTTCGCCGGGGCCTGCGTGGGATCCTGCTCCGGGGGTCGTCGCCGCCGCACCTCCATTCCGGCTCTCCTGAACCGGTCCCTAGTCCGGCGGCTGGAGGGCCTCTCGTCCGGGATCCGGCTCCAGGGTCCAGCTCCCCTTCCCGGGCTTCTACACCTGTACCCACCCCCCCTCGTCGGGCCTCGCTTCCCAGGTCCAGCTCTCCTCGTCGGGCCTCGGTTCTCAGGTTCTGCCCCCCTCCCCGGGTCTCGGTGCCCATCCCCACCCCCCCTCGTCGGACCTCTGTTTCCAGGTCCAGTCCTCCTCCCCGGGCCTCTGTTCCCATCCCCACCCCCCCTCTCCGGGCATCTGCGCCCGTTTTCTACCCCCCTGGCTGCTATGCCCCTCCTGGGTTTTTTGTTCAGCCTCCTGGTCCCTCGTCTTCGGGTCCTCTCCCTGGGTCCTCTCCGGGGTCCCGGCTTCCTCCCTCACCTGCTTATGGACGTTGTTTTCGGGTGTCTGGAAGCCACCCGTTGAGGGGGGGGTACTGTCAGGATCCTAGGCCCGGTCCTGGCTGGACTGGGCAGGATGGTAACACTGGGCAGTACCCTTCACCTAACTTTGGGCAATGCCCTCTATCTGACATTGGCCCTCGGCCTGACATTGGCGCCCTACCACCCTCTAGTGGTGACAAACAATCGGTGCGCTCCAGTACACTGGACATCCTGACTACTGTGTTAACTATAATTAATAGTTTGATTAATGTGGTGTCATGGTGTGTACTGTCATTGTATTTCCCTTCCCTGGTGTGATGTCATACACTGTTTTGGGTTGTTAGGAGTTGCTTTTGTGTTTAGTTGTGTTTAGTTGTGCTTTGCTTATTGTCTAGGTGTTGTTTGTGATTCTGTGTTGGCCAGGTGTTCTTAATTGTTAATTAGTTGGGGTATATAGTGTTCTGTCTGTCCTCCCTTCTGTGTGGCGACATTCCTCCAGTTACCCCCTGTTCCTCCACGTCGTGTCGCACCGTTCTCCCTCTAGTAAGTCTTAGTGTTTGTTGTTTTGTATTGTGAAGTTTGTTATTTAGTTTCTGTATTTTCCTTGTATTGCACTGGATTCTACAGTAAACATCATTCTCCAAGCTTCACTCCTCGCCTCTGCCTCCTCCATTCCTTCCCTTTCTGTATTATTGCATTCTACCTAACCCCATCGTGACAGGTGTGTTGAAAGACATTGGGGTCACTGGTCACATGACCTTCTATAGTGACTTGCCATAGGAGGGGCAAGGTGAACAACCTGTATAAAACTTAAGGGTGACACAGAACTCAGAGGAGATTGGAGGACACGACGACCAGATGGTATGTGGGGCCAGGATATCAGGTGAAAGTAACCTAGCTTGTCTGTTTTTGGGTATCAATTAATTCAGTCTCTCCAATACGATAATTATCCTGTCATGATATTTACTACCACTTGTTAATAATCAGTAATTTGTTGGCGCTACGTTATAAGGTCATAGCATTATTATTGTACAATTGTCAGAAAATATGAAATAATGATCATGAGCGAAGTAGTGTGTGTCATTTATTTTATAACGCATCAGGGTTCATCCTCTTGGGGTCATAAATGTGCACCACAAATGGAAACAGATTGGAATGAAAGCTATTTGAGTTATTTGAGTAAATCCATACTATCCCAGACACTGTCATTCAGTGATATAATTAGGGCTGAGCAAATTAATATCTACTGTGCCGCTCTTTTCTCCCTCTCTCTCTCACTTTCTCACTCTCTCCCTCGCTTTCTCTGTATCTCCAACTTCACATTGTCATTCTCTCCTCCCCTCCCTCTCTCTCTCTGTCTGTGTATCTCTCCGTCCCCATTATGCTTGTTCTCTCTCGCCCTCTTTGTCTTTCTCACCCTCCTTCCTCTATCTCCAGCTCCCTTATCTCTCTCTCTCTCTCTCTCTCTCTCTCTCTCTCTCTCTCTCTCTCTCTCTCTCTCTCTCTCTCTCTCTCTCTCTCTCTCCTCATTTCAAAAGGACAAATGTTTCCTGCAGTCACAGCTTTGCCACTACATTGGTATTCTGCTCTCAATTTAGCCGAGAGCCAAGCAGCAGCTATCTGCACTCAGCTAGCACCACAGCAATCTGACACAGAACAGAGAGAGAGAGAGAGAGAGAGAGAGAGAGAGAGAGAGAGAGAGAGAGAGAGAGAGAGAGAGAGAGAGAGAGAGAGAGAGAGAGAGAGAGAGAGAGAGAGAGAGAGAGAGAGAGAGAGAGAGAGCGAAAGAGAGAGAGATGGAAAAGAAAGAGATGGAGGTGAGGAGGGTAGGGTGAGAGACAGGAGAGGAGGAGGTGAGGAGGGTTGGGAAAGAGAAAGGAGGAAGGGTAGATTGCATTTATGCTCATTAATATTTCAATGTTATTTGGGGGCAATCCATGTACGAGCTGATGCATGCTTACAATCGCTAGAGAAAAGTATGTATCCAGACAGTAGAGAAACCCTGAATGTGATCACTGGGATATGAATGGGAGGAAATGTCCTCGGTGAAAACTCAACACCACATCGTTCACATTGTTAGCGAAACTGACCTGTGTGAGAGAGATCAACTGCTATCAGGAATGTTAATTTCAATATTGCAAATAAGATATTTTCTCAATTTGATGTCAAAACTAGCCAAATCGTCAGCCTAGTTCACCCGTATGTAAATCATCAAACAAATGTGAAACATGTCATCAGTATGCACCCAAAATATAACAAAAATCCCCTTTAAAAACTATCCACTGAATGACATTCCGAGTTTAAAATGTCAATATGTTTGACTCTAAACATGGCAAATCTGTTGCTTAGTCAAATAAGCCTCCTCTACTTTTACTGGTATAAGTAATTGTACGTCTCACTCCATTCATTCCATAGAGTCCCTTGTCTGTTTATTTTCCCAGAGCTGGTGATAGATTTTAAACTCATGATTACCTGAGCGGATTTGTGTTTTAAACACTGAACTTCTCGTGTTTTCTACATTTTATTTATAGCTACAATAAAAACAAAGATGGCGACGAATGCCGCAAAAACAAACTAGAATGACTTGGAATGACACAAACATCAAAGTAGTTGTCATGATTGGTCTAATTTTGCAGAGGCATATGGGTACTGTAGTAGTTACTATGCAAACGAGTAAAGATTACGATATAAAACGCATACTCTCAAATTAAGTTAACCTCTTAACTGGCGCCCCCAAAAGTGACAATTTCTTTACTTGAACTTGAAGACTGCATACTTTTTTGCAAACCAATGGGAGAAAATCACAGGTGGAACCTCACTCACCAGGTCTATGGCTTCGACAACATGTTAGATGTCTCATGGACACACTGCAGTAATTATGGTCAGGGTCCATTCCATGACTGTACTATTCAACAATCCTACTTGAAAAATGATTACGATGTTTCTGGCTGGGATCATCTCACAACAACAAATGCCTGTGTGAAACATTCAGCATTGAGCTCAAATAGATAGAAAAGTAATTCCTACTCAAACAGAGAGCTAGAAAGCCAGCGTGTAGCCATTACAAAAGTAAATGATCATGATACACTAAGGGATGTCTATCTATTCCAGTTCTATGACATTTTAACCCTTTCACTCCCACACTACCAAATTGTTAACCCTTTCACTGCCACATGACAAAGGATTAACCATTTCACTACCACACTACAGAATGTTAACGGTTAACCTCCTGTAGTGAGGTAGTGAAATGGATTAAACATGTGTTATGCTACAGCCAATCACAGCCTTTCTTACTAAAATGTAACTAAATATGACATAAATGTGAGATTTATTTTCATTATTAGTAATCTTGTGATTAAACTGGTATTTGGTCAGTTTGCACACGTCAATATTGATGGCTCAGTATTTAAAGGTTCGAAAACAGACCATGATTAGCCAGTCACATTTAAACAACAATAAGCCAAATTCAATAATGAATGTCTCCTTCAGCCTAATGATGTTGCTATTATCTCTTTTTAAAGGAACATTTCACTTTAGTAAAACATTTCACATTCAGCAGTCTTACCTGCATTGCATCGACTAGTAAGCTAGCGAGCACACCACCTCTGAGAACACCACCATTCCTCCCAGGTGTCAGTCCTCATTCACTTCTGTTAATTTTGGGGACTGTATCTAACTATTATACTTCTGCAGTATAAACAAACTACTTCTGTGCAGATTTCAAGAAAACAGACAAGTCAAAGGTTTGTTTTGGCATTTGATGTGTGTTGTTTACAGGTGTATTTCCTTTGAAAAATAAAATCAGATCCAGTCAGTGTGTTGTGGGTTTGAGTGTGCTGCATATCAGATCCAGTCAGTGTGTTGTGGGTTTGAGTGTGCTGCATATCAGATCCAGTCAGTGTGTTGTGGGTTTGAGTGTGCTGCATATCAGATCCAGTCAGTGTGTTGTGGGTTTGAGTGTGCTGCATATCAGATCCAGTCAGTTTGTTGTGGGTTTGAGTGTGCTGCATATCAGATCCAGTCAGTGTGTTGTGGGTTTGAGTGTGCTGCATATCAGATCCAGTCAGTGTGTTGTGGGTTTGAGTGTGCTGCATATCAGATCTAGTCAGTTTGTTGTGGGTTTGAGTGTGCTGCATATCAGATCCAGTCAGTGTGTTGTGGGTTTGAGTGTGCTGCATATCAGATCCAGTCAGTGTGTTGTGGGTTTGAGTGTGCTGCATATCAGATCCAGTCAGTGTGTTGTGGGTTTGAGTGTGCTGCATATCAGATCCAGTCAGTGTGTTGTGGGTTTGAGTGTGCTGCATATCAGATCCAGTCAGTGTGTTGTGGGTTTGAGTGTGCTGCATATCAGATCCAGTCAGTTTGTTGTGGGTTTGAGTGTGCTGCATATCTTTGCCCTGCGTGTCATGTTTGAGGAGTGATTACCATGGTTACCTGCTTCTCAGAAGAATATATTACACAGAATGATATTGCTGTACAGTTTGTTTATTCTTCAGAAATATGATATTTAGACTTGGTCCTCAAAATGAATGGAAGTGAATGAGGAGCCTGACACCTGGGAGGAATGGTGGTGTTGACAGAGGACAACAGAGATGCACTTAGATAGAGGTAAGATTGGTTCTACTCAAGTGAAATATCTCTTAGCCAAGCTAATTTCACCTGCACTTACGTTGTATATGTCTTCACTATTAAACCTATATTGATTATGAAGATCCATCGACAACATTATTGATGAGTTTGGTTCCACCACAGCAGTCAGACAAAGAGGCAGTGATAGCAAGAGAGAGGGAGGGTGGGACATCCAGCAGACCCTCCATTTGCTGCTCTACAGTCTCTGCAAACAGAAATAACCTATTGTGTGTGTGTGTGTGCGCGCGCGCGTTTGTGTGCGTGTGTGTGCGTGTGTGTGTGTGCGCGCACGCGTGTGTGTGCGTGTGTGTGTGTGTGTGTGTGTGTGCGTGTGTGTGTGTGTGTGTGTGTGTGTGTGTGTGTGTGTAGGTGTGTTGGTGTGTGTGTGTGTGTGTGTGTGTGTGTGCGTGCGTGTGTGCGTGCGTGCGTGCGTGCGTGCGTGCGTGCGTGCGTGCGTGCGTGCGTGCGTGCGTGTGTGTGTGTGTGTGTGTGTGTGTGTGTGCACGCTTGCTTTTTTCAGACTGACAAGGCCCAAACAAGACATACTGTACACACTGGATCAAGAGGTTTTTCCTCATCAAAACAGCCTTGGCTTTGATCTAGACCATGACTGCACGCTGCATTTATTCTGATTACTGTACTTCTGATCTGGGAAAAGCATTGCATCAAACAATACATCAATGTTGTTTTTATGGTTATTTACCTTTAAAGGAAATAATAAAAATAAAAAAAAATAGCCGTTTTAGTAAAAGTACACATCTATAACAACACTCGTCGGGTTAACGTTCCCCTCCACTCGTGAAACAGGTTTTTAGTTTTTGAGTTAGCATTACTTTGACTATACAGATTGTTATTTGTGCAGAACTTGTCACCAGAGCGCCTTTGGGAGAGCTTCTCTGTACGTCCATGAAATATGAGTTGCATGTGTGATAGCTCGAACCTCTCATGGTCCAATATGTACAGTAGTAACTTGACACCTTTAGCTTCAGCTACACAGAACGCTGAGTAGGTATTGACATGTCATGAAAGTATATAAGCTGCCGACTTGTAATTCCCGGTAAATATCAATGGGTGCTTGTTACTAATTTGCATATTGATAGATCCTTGCATTCTCAACGACCTTGTGTAGGTGTAGCATGACGGATGTAGACATGCTGCTATGAAGTGCCATCAGGGACATCATATGTTCTCTTAGTTTGAATAAGAACATTAAAAAAACATAAAAAAAAACCATTATAGATAAAGGGTTATGGTTATATATAAAGGGTTAGGTTTATAGATAAAGGATTAATGTTATAGACAAACGGTTAGGGTTGTAGATAAAGGGTTAGGGTTATAGATAAAGAGTTAAGAGAGAGGGAAAGAGAGAGATAGGGAGGGAAAGAGAGAAAGAGTGAGAGTGTGAGAGCCAGTGGCTTATAAAGTATCAAATGCCATGTATGTAGATATTATAATTACTATGTTTATATAGTGGATCATACTAATACAATAGATGTTTTGGAACTTTTGATATGTATTGCCCCTCAACAGGCCACAACTGGGCAACATTAAATTATGCTTGTTAAGCACTATACCAAAAATAAATAACAAATATATACTGATTGATTGAACATTTTAATTAACAGATTGCAGAATGGGTACAGCAGTACGGCTCAATACACACAATTGTTAAGGGAATGCAGATCAGAGAAAGACTTTCGTCTTGTTTACATCAGGGTCCCCCATTTTCAATTCATGACATTTATGACATACACAACATACATAAGAATCTAATCGAATCATTCTAAACTAATCTAATCATGACATTTAAGACATGCATGACATACAGATATATATCTCTGCGCACCAGACTGTGCTATTAAACCAGGAAGTGCAGCACTATGTTGAGCCTGTCAGCAGTAGAGCCACTACTGCCCTGCGCTGCAACACAACAAGAGTGAACCGCGGTCTCACGCTGACTGCTCGCTTATGTTGTTCCGTTGGATTCGTTTTAGATTATTTGGGCTCAAAACGTACACTACACGGACCGGCGGTCTCACGCTGACTGAATCGCTTGTGTTGTGGCACTGTGTGTCAGACTCTGGATGTGTTAGACACCCGCCCACCTCTACCTCTGATTGGCTTACCATGACATTTTACTCAACCTCAGCCAATCGTCAGCATGTTTGTTCTTGGCTCGCGCACTGCCCACTAAACAAGGAAGAACATATTGCCTCTCAGCGCAGATATCTGTCTGATGAAAGAAACAGGTTCATTCATAGTAATGCGCCAACATTTTTTGCAGTAACGGTAACAGCGTTATTAAGATTGGAAGAATAATCCGGTAGATTACTCGTTACTGAAAAAACTAACGCCGTTACTTAACGCCGTTATTCCCATCACTGCTTACAATACATTTACTTTTACTCCACTACATTCAATTATATGAAGTGAAAGTATAAAAATAAATATATATATAACCACGCCCAGTCGCGAAAGTGAAATGACGGCAAATCACAATACATTTTTTTTTTTTTATTATTATCACAGTTTGAATGTTAAGAACATATTTACTATAAAAGTGAACAGTTATAGTATCTGTAATAGTAACAATTCTTTGTTTAAAAAAGGCTGTTTCCGTGTGACTTTGGTCATTGCATGGGGGTGGAATTTACTTTGCATGGGAATCAAGACGAGTGCTTTCGTTGGCGTTGGGAGAGTGGTAGAGCGACGCCCATAAACAACACACATGGCCTCTGTTGATAAACTTTCGCTTTTCATTTATTTAGAATGTGTGTGTGGTACAGCCCTGTTGGACAGTGAAAAGTAGCGTTCAAATAACGTTACTGTCACTGCATTTAAACGGCATCATAACCTCTTACAATTCCGCAAACGTGTTATTAGCTAAATAATAAGCTTGGCGCATTTGGACCGGAAACCGGGCGAATTAGACGTGAGAAGAAGAAATCGTAGTCCTAAAACAGAGGAGACCCAGGGCTTTCGATTTGCGTCTAGATTTGATAAAACTACACCGACCGTGGCTGCCGACAGCGGAAGTCCAACAGCGGAAGTCAAACCATATCACATTCTTCTGAAGTTTTTCGTGTTTATATCTCACGGGTCGAACAAACCTAAACGTTATTGCCATAAAATACAGTGTATATTGTTTCTTTACCTTTCTGTGAACATAGAAAGAAGAACTAGAACAAAGTCAGTTTTAACATTCTCAGACACCACAGTCTTGAACACACACTCTCACCACTATGTAACTGTGATTATAGTGAGTGCTCTCACCAGTATCTCCTGCCTCCACCGCTCCAAGTGTATCATCAATGACCAGTCTCACCCAGTGACCCAGCACATCACCTCTTTCAGCTCCTTCCCTCAGGGAGAAGATATCGGTCCATAAATGCTAAGAGCTCAAGATTTATGAACAGCTTTTTCCCCCAAGCAGACTGCTAAACTCTCATTGACTGTCCCCTCACGTGCACCATGCACTTTACCCGGACTTGATAACTATTATGATTACCGCTCATCATGCACTTTAAAATAGTTACATTATATGTACAGTGTTATGTTATGTGTTACATGTTTGTACTACGGTCATATGGGAGCGCCCCTGAAATTTCGTTGTATACTTTGTGTGCAATGACAATTAAAAGTCTATTCTATTCTATCTCACTATGAGTATAGTTAGTGCTCTCCCCATTATGTAACTATGATTATAGTGAGTGCTCTCATCACTATCTAACTGTGATTATAGTGAGTACCCCCAGCCCAAACCGGCAGAAGTTTTAAAATATGGCCTCCATTTGAGAGCAGTTGTCTCTGCTTTAATCTTCTCGAAAAAATACTGTTTTACAAGATTCAAATGAGCACACCTTCTTCAAACATTCTCAGATTTCCACATAACTTGAAAGCTTACATTCTGCAATTTTACAATCTGTAAAAATCGGGAAAGAGAGATAGAGAGGTTGAGAGAGAGAGCAAGAGAGAGAGAGAGAGAGAGAGAGATAGAGAGAGAGAGAGAGAGAGAGAGAGAGAGAGAGAGAGAGAGAGAGAGAGAGAGAGAGAGAGAGAGAGAGAGAGAGAGAGAGAGAGAGAGAGAGATAGTGAGAGTGCAAGATGGAATATCCAGTATAGCCTTGAGGGGGTACTGTAGTAGATGATAGGGTGTGTGAACAAAATGCTGCCGGATGAACAGAAACAGAAAGACAGATGAGCGGTGGAGGATGAGGAGAATAAGACGAAGAGAAAATGAAATACCCCCAGATATGGAAATGGGAACGTGTGGGCGAGAGGAGACAGAAACAGAGTTTGACTGGAGCTGACAGCAGCAGAGGAGCGTGTCGTGTCGGAGAGCACGACCCAGGGAGGACATATTCAGGAAGGAAGGGAACGAGTTAGGAAGGAATGAAGGAAGGAAGGAAGGAAGGAAGGAAGGAAGGAAGGAAGGAAGGAAGGAAGGAAGGAAGGAAGGAAGGAAGGAAGGAAGAAAGAAAGAAAGAAAGAAAGAAAGAAAGAAAGAAAGAAAGAAAGAAAGAAAGAAAGAAAGAAAGAAAGAAAGAAAGAAAGAAAGAAAGAAAGAAAGAAAGAAAGAAAGAACGAAAGAAAGAACGAAAGAAAGAACGAAAGAAAGAAATAATGAAAGAAATAATGAAAGAAAGAAAGAAAGAAAGAAAGAAAGAAAGAAAGAAAGAAAGAAAGAAAGAAAGAAAGAAATAATGAAAGAAAGAAAGAAAGAAAGAAAGAATGAAAGAAAGAAAGAAAGAAAGAAAGAAAGAAAGAAAGAAAGAAAGAAAGAAAGAAAGAAAGAAAGAAAGAAAGAAAGAAAGAAAGAAAGAAAGAAAGACAATTTGAACACTTCATACTTTGTTGAGCGCCTTCAATGTCAAGTATTGTTTTTGTGAAAATGCTTAACCGCATTCCATGTGGCCCTGAGTGACAGAATCCTTAAACAACTCCACTCTCCTTCAACAACACCATCACTCTCATCCAAGAAGAGAAACTTTAGGTGAAACAAAATAGAAATCAGTAAGCCCTGTCGGACGGCAGACAAAAAACGTTCCCCCGTGTTCTCGGGAGGCGAAGGGCAAAGAAGGTCCCCACATCTCCCCTCCTTCACCTCACTCTTCGTCTGCCACGACGCTTTAACCGGGCATGTTATCTGGGCAAGACACGGGGCTTCACATCGCCTCGGACCAGAGAGGTGACTCACTGGCTCACGACCCCCGCAAGATATACAGAGGAATAGGTCAGCAGACGACTACATTAGTATGATTTACACGCGTCGGCACATCTCGCTCCAGCGGCACAAGTCGCTCGGACTCGTCTGGCTCTTGGGTGGAAAGACAAGGTCTAATCCTCTTGACGGTGTGAAGACAGAGTTACAGGTTTTTGGGGTTTACGGTGCTAGAGGTCCTAAAAGACAGATTGCGATGAATCCCTCGGTCGATGACCTGTGAGTCCATTGCACGTGTTTTAAAATATCTCAAGTGTGCTATCAATCGTAGAACTAGATACAATGGACCAGGACCGGGAAAACCATTCAGGCTGTGGAATATAGCAAGGGGGGCCCCCACTAGGAACATGTTAGTTACAAAGACTTAATTTCCAGCATTCTGGTACATTTTGCATGTGAATCACAAACTAATGAGCCAACAACTGCTTTGTACAATCTACTGTTATAAACCTCAAATAAAACCAAAGGTATATCATTAAGGGAGACAACACAAGGACTAACTAACTAACTAACTAACTAACTAACTAACTAACTAACTAACTAACTAACTAACTAACTAACTAACTAACTAACTAACTAACTAACTAACTAACTAACTAACTAACTAACTAACTAACTAACTAACTAACTAACTAATTTAACCAATATTTATTAAATAATGAAATAAGTAACTACAGGCCTACATAAAAAAAACGAATTTTATGAGGTGTGGACTTCAGTTCATCAGTGCAGGGTGCTGGTTGAATTGTAGAGGTGTCAAAACACAGTAAGTGTGTAAGATGCAAAAAAAACAACACAACATATTAGCTGTAGGTACTGCAGTGTTGCGTTCACTTCCCACATTATCATAATTCTTTTCTGGAGGCCGTCTTTGCTATCGCGCGATATACTAGAAAACACTGGCCTGACTGATTTAATGTTTTGGGGGGGGGATGCAAGCCACTTAGCGGAACAGGCAACCGGTAAACTTCCGGGGCTCCCGATGGCCTGCATTAGACTGGGTAGATATTTGCAATAATGTTATTTTATTTTTTTGTCTTAGAACCTTTCAAAGCACACAAGGTTCTTCAACAGAAGGCATCCAATGACAAAAAAAGTGACATAAAGAAACCTCTTGGGGGAGTATCTCATGGGAAAAGACAACCGTTAGCCCTGCCCCAGTTGACGGCACCTTTTCATGCATTCTCCAATGCATTCCATTAGCGGCCGTTCCGTGCGACAACCACGGCGTTCCGCAGAGAGAGGAAGCATGGATATGATATGAGTAGCCGGGGGGATCTCTTACCTTCTTTGCAGTACTTCCCTTGAATCGGGTGTGGGTGCAGTCGCAGTGGACCTCGCCGTACTGGATGGAGCAGAACCCTCCGTTGAGACAGGGGTTCTGCTTGGTGCAGAGGTACTCCAGGTCGCTCTGGATGCCCTGGCTGTTCAGCAGGGCAGGGGGCGTCTCGCCGACCTTCAGGTTGGAGATCAGGCCCAGGAATGGCGGCTCGTACTTCACCGTGCTGGAGGTCAGCGCAGAGAGGCGCACGTCCGGCGGGATCCCGCCCACGAACAGGTCGCTGACCACCGCCATCTCCTTCCGCTTGGACTTGACCTCGGCCACCTTGGTCTCGCCGTCCACCATGAGCAGGGTCTCGCGGTAGTTGCGCGTGAGCAGGACCATGTGCCAGCGGTCGTCGTTGACCCTGGTCTCCATGTGCACGGTGGCGGGCTCGGCGCAGTGGATGGCGAAGCGGAGCTGGAGGCGCCCGCCGGCGATCAGCAGCTCCATGAAGTCACAGTTGCCCCCGTCGTCCAGGTAGAGGACCAGCGCCTTGCTGACGTTGCTCTTCAGGCTGAAGCTCAGCTCGCCCACAGAGCCCGCCTCCCAGCGCCCGTAGCGCGCCCACTGGCCGGGGGCCCCGCCGAACTCCAGCGCTCGCGCCGCCGCGGCGAGGAGGCCAAAGACGGCCAGGGGCCACAGGGGCCAACGCGGGGACCTCAACCCCCTCGTCATGTCGAACAAACTCCCAGTGTTTTATAGCCTTCGCTAAAAAGAGGATGCCGTGTGGGTCTACAAGAACAGATAGACCGAGACACAGGCCTCACCCTGCTTCCGGTAACAGACCTGTTGTTTTTGTGGGATGTAAACAAGGGTTGTTGTGTCTCTTTCTAAACGGGGACAGGATGCTCACTGCCTGCGTGGGCGAAGCAAACCTCGCAGGGGCCCCGGTTTCGAATAACCCAACGATTCAGCAGTTTTTTTTGTTTCCTCTCTCCTCTGCTCTATTTTCTTATCCCGACTCTCTCCTCCGTCTCTCCCATCAGTTGGTGCCCGTGGGACCAGGAGGGGAGGAATGAGGAATGGGGGGAGATAGAGAGAACTTGTAGGGGGGCGGGTAGGGTGAGGGTTATGATAATTCAGCTCCTTATCCGGTCAAAATCCTGCGACTCAAAATAGAATCCTCTGGGTTTTTTTCTTCCTTTTCTTGCAAATGCAAATTGTAATTTCCAGGACGAGTGAGTCGTTGGCAAGCGCTGAAGGGCGTGGACGAGTTTATCCGATTGTGTTTTTTTCCCTGTTGTCCTTTAGGAAAAGGGGATCGGGAGGGGGTGGGGGGAGGGGAAAGAGAGAAGAGAGAGGGAGGAACGTAGAGGTGGAGCGGGTCAGAGCTGCCTGGCGTCCGCTGGACAGCAAGATGGCTCATGGTTTGGCCGTTAGAATCCCCGCCCTCTCCTGAAGCATCTGGTCCGAGGGGGGAACCTTTATAGGGGTCCCGGTCCGTTCATTCTCGCCACCATTTGGCAGGATTCTGGAAGACACAGAGAGAGAGAGAGAGAGAGAGAGAGAGAGAGAAGAGAGAGAGAGAGAGAGAGAGAGGGGGGGGGGGGAAAGGAAGAGATAATTAAATCATACACTAATTAGCTCCAGTATACCTCATCAGACAAGACCTCATACCCTGCGAGAGGGTTCTTCCTCTGAAATGGTAACACATTCACAAGTTAATGGCGGTTCTTTCTGGGACCTTTTGTCTGTAGAATATATTTGAAAATGTTGGTCTTTCATGTGCTTTATTCCTCTGAGTTTCTAAATAGACACTCTTCGCTATGTATATATATATATATATATCCCTCTGTTCATTTCACTTGAAAGCCTGACACTTTGGGAGTGTCATGTCTGGGCGCTATCTAAGCTTCACAAGGTTTGCACACAGACCCCGCTCCCCCAAGGTGATGAAAAGAAAATCTCCATTTCATCTTTGCCTTTTCACTCATGTCAGCCACGGTACTGTACCGTATGTCAAGCACCGTACTGTACCGTATGTCAAGCACTGTACTGTACCGTATGTCAAGCACCGTACTATACCGCGAGACGCTTAACTCATTGGGCGCCAGACCCGAGTAAAGTCGGGTTATCTCGCCAGCGGTTGAGCGCCATACCCAAGTGTAGTCAGGCTTTCATAGTTTTTTCATTTATTAGCTTTTTTACCATAGGAAATCATTCTGAGATCCCTAGAGTGCAATACTGCAATAAAAACAAAATCAGTACATTACAGAAGGAATTTCTTGTACAGTCTTTATGGTGGTTGTATTCCGTTGGATGTCCTTTTCTTGTCACAGCAGCTCACAAATCCAGCTGCTGTGTTTGCACATTCTTGTATTTCTCCCAGTAGGTATGGGAGTTTTGAGTTATTGTCCATGTTTTCAAAGTCTCTTTGGGTGTTTGCAATTTGTGGGAAGTATATGTCTCTGATGTCTTGGTATAGTGGCAGGTTGTTAAGAAGTGGAGCTCGGTTTCCACCTCATCTTGTGTGCAGTGGGTGCATAGTCTGTCTTCGCTTGGGAGCCAGGTCTGCCCATGGCGGCCTTTCTCGATGGCTAGGCTGTGCTCGCTGAGTCTGTACCTAGTCCTGTGTTCTGAGCTGTGTGCTGAGCTGTGTTCTGCATGTGTTCTCTGTTCTGGGCTGTGTTCTGAGATGTGTTCTGAGCTGTGTTATGTGTCTGAGCTGTGTTCTGAGCTGTGTGCTGAGCTGTGTTCTGTGTTCTGAGCTGTGTTCTGAGCTGTGTTCTGTGTTCTGAGCTGTGTTCTGAGCTGTGTGCTGAGCTGTGTTCTGTGTTCTGAGCTGTGTCTGAGCTGTGTGCTGAGGTGTCCTGTGTTCTGAGCTGTGTGCTGTGCTGTGTTCTGCATGTGTTCTGTGTTCTGAGCTGTGTTCTGAGCTGTGTTCTGTGCTGTGTTCTGAGATGTGTTCTGAGTTCTGAGCTGTGTTCTGAGCTGTGTTCTGTGCTGTGTTCTGAGATGTGTTCTGTGCTGTGTTCTGATATGTGTTCTGTGCTGTGTTCTGTGCTGTGTTCTGAGGTGTTCTGAGTTCTGAGCTGTGTTCTGAGCTGTGTTCTGTGCTGTGTTCTGAGATGTGTTCTGAGCTGTGTTCTGAGCTGTGTTCTGTGCTGTGTTCTGAGATGTGTTCTGTGCTGTGTTCTGTGCTGTGTTCTGAGATGTGTTCTGAGCTGTGTTC